>NW_027526295.1:179003825-179083825 GCF_048455015.1 Haemaphysalis longicornis
CTTCTTGCTCAGCCTTTTTATATATCAAAGTGCAAACTTAATTAAAACTTTTGCAACGAAAAACGACGAACAAACGAATAAAGTAGACAACAAATGCATGCACACTGAAGCCATGCACGACATAATTTGTGAGGAAGCACCCATTAAGAACAGGCACAACTCGTTAGTCTCCCGAGCGTGATTTTGTTGGAACGTACTTACACTCGTCCGAACGCCATGTGTTCATGAAGCAATGCTCACACGCGTCTATACAATATTGGGAAGGCTATCGTTCTAAAAATACCCTCAAGTTCAAGCCGACCGGAGTAGCTCAAACCTCACTTTTCTGACCCAACAAGTATTAACCGCAATTATAGCGGTTGACCTTTTGTACTCGCTCAATTTTATTTGTGCCTGTTACCTGGTCCACTCCACTTACGGGGTGAAGCCGCGAACTAAGAGGGAAGCTTGCGCAGTTTACGAGGGCACGTGGTTAAAACCGCGGCGTAAGCTCAATTAGCGCGAGGCGCTAAAAACGGCTATTATCTCTCATCATGTCTTCGGGAACACACGTGCCATTCTCGCGTTTGCGCCCTATTACGCATCTTGAGATGCTTCTGAACAGCAGCCGAAGAATACGCTGTGAACCCCGTCCACACCTAGTAAAAAAAAAAAAAAAAACCTTCCTCTCTCTCGGCTCGTGCCACTACATTTATTCGCTTTAGATGTTCCCTTTTCGCAATAACTTCGGGGAAAAAAATTCATGCTTGCAGTAAGCCGCGTCGTGAGAGAATGCGGAGAGAGGTTTTTGTCGCGTGGGGCTACGTCGATGCAGTGCTGGCCGCTACGGCATACACATTAGGGAAGGAATAGACGAGGGGTAATTCACAGAGAAATACACCGAACGAGCGCGGCTTGTAGTATGTACAGACTAAATACCTTTTCGCCGCCTTGTATGCACGCTTGAGGCACCAACTTCAGTAGTACGCATGCGACGGCGCTGCGTCAACTACGGGCCCTACTACAATACACCTTTACAGCGACGTGTACAAATTACCGTAGTTCCTAGCGGCACCCTCGTTATTACAACAGAGGAAGTGGTCTGACAGAGAGGCCTGCCTTGCTTGTGACGGCCGGCGGAATGCACAGTAGGGGGCGGGCGTCTACGGAACATGGCGCTGTTGCGACAATACAAACTCGGTCCTTCGTTTTGAATTCGTTTCCTTAGATTGCTTATCTCTATACATCGTACGTGGACACTCACAAGCACAGATATTATCACCGGTTTCCTCGTCCAGGAAGAGAGACAGAAGAGCTGCTTATACGGAGGAAATCAAGGCATAACACGAACTACAGATCTTGTACTTCGGCAGCGTCGCCAGTCATTTCGCTCGACGGATTGAAGCATATCGGCGCATTATAGCAGCGTGTGTTTCCTCTCTGGCTCGCTCGCTACACGATTTCTACATTCCAGACGGAGTTGCTGCGACTGTGAACGTTAGGCGGAGAATAAATGCTTACCGCGTATGTGTACACGTTTATTAGAAGCAGTAACCACATGGAGAGATTTTTGCGAGCGACGCGACGAGCGATGCGACGGGGATCCGCAGTCGCTCGTATCAATCGCTCGCCGAGGAAACCACATGAGAGCGATCGCGCGAGCGACGGCGAAACGCGATCCCCAATACGATTATCGGAGTATACACGGCCGCAACATTTTCAACACGAAAGTGTTTTATTGCCGGATACACGGCAATTTCGCTGACGTCATATCCGTCACGGCAGTGACGCCAGTACAACGAAGCAAGCGGCGTGTAAAGGGTGCACCACTGCACACAGGAGCTTCTTGCGGGGAAGCAAGCTTTAGCACTAAAGAGTACGTCAAAACTTAGGGTTATTCGTTTTCGGGTTTTATATTTTAACAAGAAAGTGTTCTATGCCGCGCTACCCCAAGATTTCACTGACGTCATATCCGTCACGGAAATGACGCCAGTACACCTTTACCGAAGCGACATGCCAGCATGACGTCGCTCGCCAAGCACACCCACAAGACAGCCGCCGACCCGCAAATCATGCTCAGCTGCAGATTTCGCTGCACGTTTCACTTTCGTGTTTTACCGATTGCTATGACAGACGAATCAACCACAGTTTTTTATGTGTGTATTTGTCACAAAAAGGGGAAATAAACGCATTTCAGTAAGCAGTGAGTCGTACTTTTCTAGGATGCACTGTGCCGCCGCTCGCCCCTTTCCCTCGTTCTCTCCCTAAGCCGGAAGTTGCGCCCCTTACGGCTCTCCTATTGGCAAGTCGCTGAGGCCACTTCCGGGAGGTGAGTGACTTTTTCTGGCGGCCCAGAGCCGAGGGATTCGATGAGCGATTTGGTCCGCGGCGAAAAGTAGTTCGTCGCTAGTCACGTCGCTCCCCAAATCGCTTGCAAAATCGCTCCATGTGGTTGGCTGCAAGGCGGCGCTGGGGGAGCTGAGTTTTTCACCGTGGTCCTTCGATGTCCACGCGTGACATGAAGTGTACACTGATATGTTCATTGGCGCACGCGTTTTTCATGAATGTATTCGAAGGCCATGTGCACTATTATAGAGCGTGCATAGGCCGTGAATCGAATAATGTTTTTCTAGTAAGCTTTAAGCAAAAAAAATCTGCAAATTCGTTAATAGCGTAGTAAATATGCCCTGCTTTTTTCACCGCTCATAAATGGCTGTTGTCACGGAACAATTCCGAACTAAATGCCTAATTCTAAGAGATGACGTTTTGTTATGAGAATAACAAAAGATGTCTAAAAGCGCATATAGAAAAAGGTTGCATTTCTATATCAGAAGCAGCTTTCTTCAGTGACGTACGCGGTTTATTCCTTGAGGACTTAAAAAAAAAACCAGAGGAAGCTCCAAAATATAACCGTAATTGTTTCTGTGTGTAAAGGAAAGTATAATGCACTTTTAAAACATCGTCGACAAATAGCTTAACAACAATTATGCGGGCATAGTTTACATGTCAGTTTCTGATAAACGTCGGACAATGATTCTAATGTGGAGAGAAAACGAGCATGCATTGATAGTTTCTGTCGTTTTAACATGGGCAAACTGCGAACCACACAATTATATGCACGAAAGTCTTCTGTGGCACTGTTCATTTAAAACTATATTATGATCCAGACCGGATAACAGCCGCTGGGGGCGAAAACTGTGTGTGGTTTCAACACATGTATGCGAAAGCATTAACCATAACGTGATTTCTTTTGGTATAATTCGGCGAACTCAATGATTTTGTGACATAACTTTGTAGCTGTCGCATTTAATGAAAGAAGTTGATTTCTGCTTATTCGTGCATTGCATCTTGCTGTACAGACGTCTAGGCCTCATTCATTTTCTCTATAGACATCTTGTAGCACACGAGTAGTTGCACTCCCGCGAGAATCTTTTGACGCACATGCTGCAAGGATACTATGCGTATACCGCGTTCTTCAGCGGACTTTCGGGTGAAATATAGAGGGGGTTTAGCTCTGTGGATTCCGTTTATATGTGTAATGATGCAGCTGGTCCGCAACATTACTTTGGGGTGCATTAATGCTAGTCTCCGTTGTTGGCTTCAACGAGCTTAATTGGTATAGAGAATGATACAGCGTAATCCAGGCGTACTTTTTGCAAAGCGCCTTGACTGATTTGAGGATCCCAGCCAAAATGCTGTTTTCTACTCTCCTGCAAAGTTGTTCACTATTCTCTTGCTGACATGCATAACAGAGGCAACGGAACAGACGGTGACCCTGCAGTGACCTCAGCGGGTACTCGCACTGCCGCAATATAGGCCGACAAAGCAGCCCGGGGTCTTTGGTAGTTCGTGTTCACTCCCCACATGCCTTCTATAATGCCAATTTGAAGCCAGTATGGGGGTGTGCGTTATTCATACATCCCGTCCCTCTAAACAGAAACCTTATCTTTCATTTTCCAAGCATTAGTTGAGGAAATGGCATCCACAGGACAGCTACCCCCTTTCCAATCTTTTTTTATGCGCTGAGCGTCGCGTAAGCCTTAACACAGTTAATGACGCGGGAGGGAACAGCCTGAAGTCAACTGAGACAAAATATTCCGAGCAAGCCAGCAGACAAAGCTCATCGCGTGTTATCCCCCCTTCGGGAAATTTTGTTGCCCACGTTGTAACAACTAACCCTGGTCAGCCACCGAGTTCATTTTTAGGATTGCTTTCTGGCATAAATGAGGGCTCTTACGAACGAAGCGTCTTGAAACAAGGATGCACGAATTTTCGTTAAAGAATAGCACGAATGTAGCGTCTGAACTGTGATCTGGGAGATAACACCGACACATCAGCGCACGAGAAATGGTTACGTGTCACGAGACGTCTGGTATATCATCACGACTTCCGCATATTAGCATCACTTGGAACGCAGATTGACGGAACGCCTCAGCGAAAGCTGCTCACGACTGCGATTACGCTTATGATTAGGATGCACTGGGAAGAGGAGGTGAAGGGAGATTCGGGCGTTGCAGGCAGACAACGGCCGAGTCGGTGGCGCGACGCGCGGAGATGATCGTAAGATGCAGGGCGCAAGATGGAGAGGAAGCAAAGAGCCTGGAAGCAAAGTTTGGGTGCAGTGACCGCACAACGATCCCTCGCGCCGTACGTAGTCTGAACGTCGGAGTTTATGTTTACCACTGTTTGAACTGAGCCCGCGACGTTGCGCGGTGTAAAATTATCGATCACGCGCTGTTCTTTCTGACCACACTAAAGGCGCAAAAAAAAAAAAGAGAGAGAAGAGGTGAGTGATTTTTCAACCATGCTCGCCGCCAGCACTGTTTCTTGTGATTCCTCTCGTAATCATACCTCTTTCAGCTGCCCGAAACTGTCGTAACCAAATTATAGAGAATATTCTTTAAGAAACAGCGTACTCCTGAAAATTCCGTTTTAATATGGAACGACTATGGCTCCGGCGTTTATAGGGAAGTTTTTACAGTTATTTGGAGATGCTGCCTCGGAGTGTAGTGTAAAATATTAGAAGTGATTCCTCAATGGGCCCCTGATTATTTTGATATAAAAACGCTTGAAAACAGAAATTTTCGTAAAATAAAGCTTAATCTTGATAGATTTTTCTTCTGAGAGAAATAATTTCGCTTTGCTTTACCATATGACGAGCGGTGCAGTTTTCCTCGCTTCATTCGTGCTGTTACCGCCTCCGGTAATTGTCGCGGTTTTCGAAAGAGATCAAATCCGCCAACAGTGGGCTTATTAGTATGTCTGCATCTCAAAGGCAAGGCTGAAATCTATGTGAAGATACACACCATGGTAATTTTCGCCGTAAAATGTCTGCACCGATGTTGTTACCGTCAAAATTATGCAGCTTGAACTCATCAAATAACCAATCGCTAACGAAAACGTAGTTGTCGGATTAGAAAATCCTACATTTTAAACATTTGCATTTTAAACAGTTTACTGAAATGAATTGCGCAAGCTTCTTCCTAAATGATTTTTGCACCGAAGTGTTAGTTAGTAACTTCGAACTGTCAGGTAGCATGCCTTGCTGATAACGTATCTATTGATACTAGCTTATTTAGCAATTTAATATTATTTACTTACGGTTCACAATAAGTAGAAGTACATGCGGTCAAGTTACCAAACAAATTGCCCGTCGAGCAATATCAAAACAGCTGAAAAAAAAAAACATTTTATTCTGCTAATGATACGATCGAAAATTAGAAGTGGCTAGTCTCACATACGATTACATAATTTACGATGGGTATTGTTGCCCATGGTCAGATATTCACTCCCTTGTCACACTAAGCAAGCTCCAAGAAATCGTCGCAAACAAGCAGCTGCAGTACTAACGTTGCGTTTAAACTCCGTGTGCGTTTTTCTGCATGCTGAAAAATAAAAACAAAGAAACTCCAGAGGCAGCTTACACCTTGTAGCGTTTCTGCACCACGTATTCTTTCTTTCCTGCTTTTTTCTGCGAGCCGTACCACAATAGATCGTACATGAGATGCATCATTTTCTTTCTGTGGACAGCTGCGAAAGCGACTAGCGGTTGGTTGCCGGCTTCATACGATTGAAAAAAAAAAAAAAAGCAAGAAAGAACTGGGAAGGCATATTGGTCAGCGATGAATGGGTTTAGTTGAGCCGCGTTGCATTCATTTTTGTCTCGCGCGGGCACTACATGGAAGATGCTTACCGAGGTACGTCGAGAGGTTGTCGTATCAAGTACCTGAAAGGGCCGGCCAATTTCGAAGAAAAGACACGCTTGCTAAGCCTTGTTAGCGAACGCGGTATAAGCGCCGCTACGGCAGGCTGCCGAAGGACAGGAGGACGTGCAGACGGAAGCGGTTTGCCGGTAGCTGACGGTGTGGAAAGCAAGCTTGCTTCTGCGCACGAACCGGGCTCGGGACGAAGGAAGTACACATTCTACACGTCATACAGTTTGCTTGTTCGCGGGCCTAGTCACGGGACTCGCCTCGGTGATTAAGTCGCGCACGACCGAGGAGAGACGTCAGAGGTACGAGCGTCGCGCAGCTCACGAGAGTGAGACGATTGGATGATCGACAGGTCGAAGTTGGGCCGTCGAGATTTTGGGGTCGCCGTCCGGCTGTGAGGTGGGGCGAACCGCTTCCTCGCGGGGAAAACTTCTGCCCGGACGTCGCTGTCACGTGGTCGCAGAACAGTACGGGGTTGCTCGTGGAACAAGTGCCCAGTGACCTTGCGGTTCATGCATAAAGGACGCGTGCTAAGGCCGCACAAACCAGCTTCGGGATTATCTGAGCTTTGAGCTGATTTCGTTTATGCGATAAAATAATATTTCTCTTTTTTTCTACCCTCCTTGTTACCTTCTTCGCGCGTGTGTGTGTGTGCATGTGTATACAGCAACGACTAAGCGCGGCCGTTTATGCGGAAGATTACCCTGCTGCCAAAAAGGTCAGCGTCCAGATGTTGTCTCACACTCTCCACAAGGCTGCCTCGCGATCTGCTACCACGGCCGAAGACAATGGCTCCTTTCTCTGCCTATCACTACATCAAAGTGACCTAACTTATCTGCGGTTGAATTGTTTCTCTCGGGAACTTCGTCTATGAGACCACCCGCGCACTTCTGTTGGCCGCCATTCCCATCGCCATTTTTTACTGACACAAAGCGCTACCGCTTTACGATGGAATCGGCTTCTTATCATCTGTCCATATCGCGCATTCTAAGCTTTACAAGTACAGAGGAAATTGGATGTCCACAGAACGGCGCCCTCACGCCACGTGCGAGAAAAAATAAACAGTTTGCCGCTATTTTGCGTTAAGCCTTCTGCTTCTCTCGATGCATCCGATTCAGCGGCAAGGAGTGACGCAGACATCATTGCGGGTGGTCCGCTGCGAGAGGCAGTCGCGCTCACGCATGTCTTGGTTCCGCAGCGCCGGCGGTGCGCACACGAGTCCACTGTTCGCAGCAGAGAGGGAAGCAGCAGCCGGGGTGGAGCAGAGGAGGCGTTCACCCTCCGCGCAGGTAGTTGATGATGTCCATGCAGCGGACCACTTCGTACTCGAGCAGCAGGCTGCAGGCGATGAAGACGAAGTAGAGGAAGAACATGACCATGGCCAGGCCGACGTTCATGCGCCAGCGGAAGATGGCGATGGTGACGATCACGAAGATCAGCATCATGAACAGGATGAAGATGGAGCAGGCCATGCCGCTGCTGCTCACCGACACCGGCCCGTAGATCATGCACGACAGCAGCCAGGGCAGCGGCAACCTGGACGACAAGGGAGGGCAAAGAGATTGGGGACTGCCAGAGGCGCTGCTGCCCCAGAGCACGTCCAGCTGCAGCGTAATTATGTGATCGGCTCCGTGCACCGTAACCTTAGTACGGCACTCGAACCCCCAGGAGCCCTCGTGTTTTGTGCAGGGCAGGAAAGGCAAACTCTTTTAAATTTGAACACAGTCACAAATCGAACGCAAAAAACAGGGTCAAACTTGGGAGCACGTGACACGATGAAGAGACGCAAAGTGCATAACGCTTGAAAACTTTGCACTCCACAAAGCAGCTTCTTATCAGCAGGTATCCTCCGTGTCTGACGTACAAACGAAGCCGGACTGCTGGTTTTCGATATAGTAGCAAAACGTGCGAAGTAGCAGAACCGTCGGACGAGGAATTAAATCAAAGTTAAATCTAGGGTTTAAAGCGTCAGAGTCAAACGTTAAATAGGCCCGTGAAGCAGCGACCCGGCCCTTTGCGTCGTCTTCTACGCATACAAACGACCACACTTCAAGAGTGACGGCGGCGGGGCTGATCCACCACCAATCAGGGTTGGCAGTACTCTTCCCACCGCCAGCGTCAGAATAAACAGGGAATCTCAGTTCAGGTTCATGGCAAGGCAGCGCACAGATGAGTAACGTTCTATCTAACCTTCGCCGGTGCAAACCTCTATGAGGCCCACCAACGTGGAGAGCTGAAGATTTAGGGCAGTACTCTGGAGAACCCTGCCTGGGTTCTCCAATGTGTGCCAAAGGCTCGCACACCCGGACGTTTTCGCACTACGCCTCCATCAGAAGGTAGGGACGACTTAAAAGCACACAATTCGTTCCGGCTGTCTAGTGGCGAACACGTATGTGCAAAACACAGGCAAAAGATTTAAGTCGGGGAAAGTGCATCTCGCCAAATGGCCACGTACTTTACCGGAGCTATTCTTCGTAATTACCCTCACGTATATATACAAAAAAAAAAAACAATGGGCACAAGAGCCCTTTTTAAGCATAACGGAAAGAGCCAGTCGCTTGATGGGGTTCTCACGTCGCTTTGAAGTATGAAGATTCATTGCGCTAATTTTGTGTGCAACTGTGACGTCCTGAGAAGACTGTTTTCTCTTACCCTGCCCCAGGTAAAAGGAAATAGTCGGGGGCGTTCGTTGACGGCGCCGCACACTTTCTTGGCGTCGTGCGAGGGGCGGCACACTAACTACATTATGCTTAACGCGATTACTGGCTTCGCCACTGCCAAGAAGTTTTTTCCGCTCCAACTAATGCACTTTTTTATTGTAACAATCGACTGCAGCGCCAGCTATCTGTGCACCAGTTTATGTTTGCCCTTTGTACTCGTTCGGTTTAATCAGCGAGTAACCCATTTGAGTCGTGCAGATTACACCAGAATAGGTGAAAGATACAACTATAGTTACACGTTATTAAGGGTCATTAACGGTAACAGAGTGGATCCCTAGAGAAGGCAAGCGGGAGGGGGGGGGGGCAAATATACAACTATAGTTACACGTTATTAAGGGTCATTAAAGGTAACAGAGCGGAGGGAGAGAAGGCAAGCGGCAGAAAGTTAGATGGCCTGATGAGATCAAGAAGTTTGCGGGTATAAATTGGTCGCACTTAGCATAGGACCGTGACAATTGGAGATCAACGGGAGAGGCCTTTGCCATGCAGTGGGCGTAGATAGGCTAACGATGACGACGACGACGACGACGACGACGATGATGATGATAGTTACACGGCCTCCTATGCGGGTAAGGAAACGACGCGAAAGTAGTATAGATTCGGAGAGGAAGGCAATGTGGGGCGTAATTCCACGCAACGAAAGACGAAATGGGAAGAAGACGCGTGCCTACTACCGCTTTCCTCCTCCCTGTTTCGGCATTGTTACGGAACGTGGGGAACAGCGGGGAGGGGAGTTTCTGGAAACAACTGACTGGCGGACAGATAGACAGGATAAAGCCAAGAATCTGGCAAATGTATTGGCCATCGCCTCCTGTATTACTTCAATGCCAGACGCATCGCCCGCTTTGCAGTGGGAGTGAGTGGACGCCTGTTTCGGCCACATATCCTAAGGAGGGGCCACAGGCTTAACCGGGATCACGCGATCGTAACTGAATTCGAGAGCGGCTTGTTCCTGGTTGCCAAGGCAACTGATGTTTGAGCTTGCCGGAGTAGCGGCGCTTTCGCCACCGATAGAAAACTCAGCGTCGCGACGTAGCATGCTTTGCCTACGTGGCCGCTTTCCGCCATGCGTCGCCCCACGATTAACCGGTCACGTGAGTAAAACCCTGGGAAGTCTAGTAACTGGGGGAGAGTGGCAGGAACAGCAGGAAATGGCTTGGTTGGTCGCTAGGGGCTGATGCGTTTGGCATTGAAAAAATACAGGAGGCGATGTATTGGCACTACCAGTGTCACAACTAGGAAAGCAAGACGGAAAGGGAGGGAGAAACGAGCTTACCCTACGGCCACGTCGAAGATGTTGCTCCCTACGGAGCTGGACACGGCCATGTCGCCGAAGCCCTTTCGGGCCACCAGGACGCTGGTGATAAGGTCCGGTATGCTGGTGCCCGCCGCCAGGAATGTCAGGCCCATCACCTGCCGGAAAGGAACAGGCACTCTGGGTCTATTTTACGCCTTTCACTTGCCTGGACGACGACGTGTATGGTCATTGTAAGAACGTGTGCGTGGCGATTTCTCTTACAACACCGGCCTGTTGTGGATGTACACAGCAATAAAAATAACTTTTCCTCATTGGGCAAAATTTTTGCTAACGCTTCAGATGATCCACCAGCAGAGCAGTTGATGATGTTAAGATTGTTTAACTTTAAGTGATCTATCGATGATCTGAAATAGTCTGACTTTCAATCAAACAACCACACGACATGCAGCCTCCGCAACGACCTGTAGACCGTTACGCCAAACCTCGTTGATCGCACGAGTAACGTAGTCATTATTTCCTGGTTGTACAACATGAACAAACAACACACACTCTCTCTGTTTTATGTACTTATGAGCCTACAGTTGTTGTTCTAATACACGGGGGGATTCTGTATCCAGAGGGACTTGCCATGTTTGTTAAGCATCCTTAGCGAACGCAGCGGTGCGGTCACAGTACTCATGTTAAACAGGACGTTTCTGTCTTGTTGCTATTTCTGTTATTAGTGTTCTTGATATGCGCCGTTTGTTCCACTTATGCCAGAGATGACGGCGAAAAACCCCAATGTCAGATTACGTCTTTCTCGTATATGCGGTTAAAATTTCTGCGCACATGTTGGCAGGAAGAGTAATGCTAACTTCGTTATTGAGACCTATTAATACTACGTATGACTGCAGGCAAGCGATAATGCATAGAGACCGGTATTTTCCGCAAGCAAGCGGTGGTTTCTAGAATTAACCTCGTTTCCCCAATTCTATGCGTCGGCTCCGTAGTCATACTCAAAAGCCTTACAGCAATGCACGCTTTACAAACAGCGTGTAACAAAATTGTTAACGTGACAGTGAGTCAGAGAATCGTAGGGGTAGCCTTGCAAGGACGTTACACTGAGCCGTGTTCTTCGAGTTGTTTAACCGGAGTGATTGCTGGGTTTAAATAGGATAACAATTTCGTCCTGGCCTCTATGGTTTTGCGAGTGCCCGTCCATCTGCCAGCAGCATGAGAGCTGTGGGAGCATGGAGGATGGAGGGAAGCACAAACAGGAGCTCCTGCATACTTGCTCCTGTGGCCTTTCAAACCCAAAGTGAGTAAAAAATCGCGCCAATCCACCCCGTGAATGTGGTTGGAAAGCAAAGCTGTAAACGGCACCCATAACGATTACTCATGCGACGTCACTTAAAATCACTCACATCGCTCTACAAATAGTAAAACCAGAGAGAAGTGAAATGCACTTAACCACACCAATTATTACTTCAAAGAGATATTCTTGGTAAGGTTAAATCAATGTATGTTGCATGAACGGTGTTTGGTTGAGCTGTATTGGTGTAGCACAAGAGTGGAAACGTTTTTTTATAAAATCAAAGTAAGCTCCAACCCGGTGTTTGACGATCTGACTTCTCCGTCTCTGCGCCGCGGACGGAGGCGACGAGACTTGCGGCTGAGAAGGAGGAGGAAGAAATACTTCTGTTCAGATTTCTGAACGGCCCAGAGTGCAGCCCTGGGGAGTGATTCCTCCTTCTGTGGGGCCCATATGCAGTCCGCGCGGCCTGTGTTCTGTCCACCCGCTGAAGCTGGGTAGGTAGAGAGGGTCTGGACAGCAGCATCTCCCATTGCTCTTGTTGGGTAGTTGACGGAAAGAGAGGAGGGTGCTCAGGGCTAAAGTCGCACACCCCGATTACGGGGCGGAGTATTCCTACTTCTGAGAAAAATTTACATTCAGCGTCGTAGCGATTCGGATGCATTACGTGAAGACGCGTAGGCTGTGGGAAGGAGCCCGGATTGTATAAGCCGTGGGGTCGTTTGTTGTTCTCTGGAAAGGTCAGGGTAAGGCGAAGGTACGGTCTGTCTCAGAAGGCGATAATGCTGGATTATCTCCCTGGACGTGACAAGCGGGTGACTGTCCTCGTGCAGCTCCATAGCACGGGAGGTAAAAGCGCAGGCTTGTTGTGTGGGCGTATTTGCTTCCCTCCATTGAAGCGTGAGGCGGTGTCCAGATGAGCTGAATGGAACCGTTTGGGGAGTGGTTTTTTAGCACGCACAGTGCAGGTCAGGACACCCAACCCGACTGGTAATTCCAGTAGGCTTGCTGGAATCGGTGACTACCCTCCGATCCCCTGGTTGAGTAAGAGCCAAGGTGATGGCTGCCTCTTCTGCTGCCGTCATTTGTTGGGTCCTAAGCGAGGTACACGCAAGGAGGTTGGTTCTGGAGGTAGCCATGATGATGGCGTGTTGCTGCCCTCGATGTTTGGAGAAGTCTGTGTAGATAACTGCATGAGCCCCACCGAGGGTGGTGTTTAGCGCTTGAGCCCGTGCTTTTCGTTGACCCTCGTCATGTGAGGGGTTCATATTTCTAAGCAAAGGGAGCATCTTTAGTTTTAGTCGCCAAGAGTCTTGCAGTGCGTCAAGCGGAGTGACATTCTGGGCTGCCCAGCCAATCTGGTGAAGCATGCGGTTACCCACCGCAGTTCTGAGTCGGACCTTCTGGTTAGAAAGATGGCCTTCTATCAGCTCTTCCACCGTGTTGGGGAGCCCGTGCTAAGCAGCCTCAGTGTGGACGCACTCCTGAGAAGACCAATGGCCTGCTCAACCGCCTTTCTAATCATTATATAAAGCATCTCTATGTCTCCCTCGTCGAGAAGAAGATAGGGGTTTGTCGTAAGTAACTCTCGAGAGGACAAAAGCTTCAATTAATCGAAAAATACCGGATTCTTTTAGGCCTCGCTTCTTAATGGCAACTCGCCTGAGCATGTGTATGATTAGATTAATGCTGTTTTTGAGGCGCTGCAAGGAGACGTCACTCTTAGTGTTGGCCTGGAAATGTAGGCCCGGGGTCTTGATGCTGGGGTTTGGAGTGATGGCCTGGTCATCAAGGAGTATTTGAATGTATTCCTTGATTTGGCGTGAGGGCGGACGACAAGGAGCTGCGATTTTTTACGTGAACACTGGAAACCACAGGCTTTAGCACATTGGCGTACTAAAAGTGAGATTCCATGGATTGGTGTGAGCTTCCTTTAATTTTTGTAACTCTTAGCGCATGAGCAAGGTGCGCACAGGGCCGCTAGACGGGCGTGAGTGGTCGTGTGACGCTTTCACTTGGCATTCAGCGAGAAGCAGGAGGTAAACCCGTAGATGTGCTTGGTCAGTACACCATTTGTCTTCCCGTGTTCGCGTGGGCTCGTAGCTAGATCGGTAAGACGACGGGCTCTCGCTTTGATAGTCTATTAGTTCCAGGTTCGATTCCCGGCGGTGCCAGTAAATTCTTTTATTAGTTCGCTGGAGTTTTCTGGTGACACCAACGGTCGCGAAAGAACCCTTGGGGGGGTAGAGGTAGAAAGCTTTGCTTTAAAATAGTGTTGCCAATCTCTCGCAGTTGGCATTTTCGGGGGAGAGAGGGAGGAGACGCGCTTGTTGACGTTGCTGTACCTCGTTGGGGATTCCGAGCGTCTGACCGACCACCGTGGCCCACCAGACCATGAGGTAGGAGAAGATGGCGATCCACGTGATGCTTCCCAGGAACGAGCCGGCCACGAACTTCACTTTTTCCTGCGCGAGAGGAGGTGAAGTGGAGGAAAAACGATTAAAAAAACAAAACAAATAAGAGTGAGGCGGGGATTTCAGGAAAAGTAGGCCTGCGCGACGAAAGCGATCTCCCGGTCGTGCGCTCTTTCGGTGCTAGGCACGCCGTCACGGCAATGCATCAGGGAAGCTCCCGCAAGGGCTACTGTCGAGAGCGCGAGGCCCTTTCCATTCTTTGCTTCCCCCCGGAATTTTTTTTTTGTGACTCGAGAAGAAATCGAAGAGCGACGAAGAAAAAACAAATCGCGAGCACGCTTTATTCATGGTCTTTGTCACTTGTTCCTATCGACTCAGTGCTGGCACGCAGGCTTCCTATCTCCATTTCGCCGCTTCTTTCGCCTTTCCGGCCAGTCTTCGCTGCGGGGCTGAAACTGGTACTTTGGCCGATATTACAGGGCAGGCAGATCAACAAGGAAGCTGGAAAAAGTGCGTGCAGAAGTTGGCGCCCTTTTCGCGAGTTTGGCCGCGTCATCAGCGCAAAAGGAAAGTAAAAAAAGAATTGATACTATTGATGTCAGCGCCTCTGGCTTGCCGCCACCCTTATGCAGAAAAGAAAAAAAAAAAAAAAAGGCGGGGGTTCTTAAATAATGCATTCGTCTTCTCAGACACCTCTTGCGTCGGCGGTCGTTTTCACGGTTCCTTGACTTTATTTGCTGCGTCTTCGTTGTTTTGTTTTTCACTACGACTGAGTGGAGCATCGCGCGTCAAGTTACGGACTAAACTTGTCCAATGTTGGAGGGGGGCATGCATTAGGGAGATTGTTCGCCACCTCTAGACTACCTTTTGCTGCCGTAGGGATTTGGGTTAGGGGAGTTCAGGTGCATTCTCTTTCTGGTTGCGGGGAAATGGCTGTGCCTTCCCGACGTTTTACGGCGCGTAACGTAAACTGGTTCATACTGGAAGTGTAACGTTAAAAATTATGTTTACATACATTTGATTGTGAACTAGGGGAAGTGCAAGTCACTATAAGGCTTTGTAAAGAATATGAAAGAAAGGAAAAGCCCCGTTTTATTTTGCGAATGCAACCAGATTATCTTTATTTTCAAGCTAAACATTGTCATCTTTAGCGTGAAAATAACCGCTTCACAAGGTTCTACAAATCATTAAGCTGTTTTCGAAGACCTTAGACGAGGAGACTAAGACTAAAGACGACGCCGCAACAACAGGCCTGGTCTGCCTTAAAAATGAACTCTCTCTCTCTCTCTCTAAGAAGCATGCATATATATATATATATATATATATATATATATATATATATATATATATATATATATATATATATATATATATATATATATATATATATATATATAGCTTTATCAGAGAAAGTTACGTAAGAGGGCAAATAAAACCATAAAACCAGAGAAGAGAGATAACAGGGGTAACTGGCGCGAGCAGGAGCTCATTTGGGAGCGCAGCCCGACAAGGAAAAGCAGCGCAAATATGTCATTAAACAAGCGTTAGTTGGCCTATGGAGGGACCGGACGACAAGTAAAAGAGGATGGACGAGATAACAATGCCGGTACGTTGATAAGATTTGGCTGACGCGGAGTAGAAGCGGGGGTAAGTCATTGGAGAGGACCTGAGTACCGCAGTAGACATCCAACTACGGCGATAATGTTTGGGAGGAGAGGGGGAGGGGGGGGGGGGGGGGGGGGGGAGAGGGTAATGGTGGCGACGCAGTACCGTATTTGCTGACCTGGCCCAGACCTTGTGGCGCGGTTTAAGAATATTGGTTCTTTTTGCGGGTCTGCAATCTCATTATCGCATGCGCAATATGTGTATAAAATTAGCTTGTTACGCTCATTAATTTTCCGTCTTGCTCCAACTGCCTACTTTCATCGCAGTAGAACGATGCGGTGTTGACCCCCAGCAGAACTTAAATACCACCACATTTCTGAAGTCAAAGGTTCTGATTTTAGTGATTACCGTTTGTACCCGGAACTGGATTGTGGAACTCGGAACTGGCTATGTGGTTTTCTGGTTTTAGAGATGAAAAAGACTTCCCCATAATAAAAAAAAGTAACTAGAAGACATTGGTCTATATCCACTACTAAAACCACTTCGCTTATCTACTAAGAATAGCATCACAAATGTAACTCTTATCTAGATATCGGATGTGCCGTATTTATTGCTGCGTTTAACTGTCGAGTAACTTCTCGTAAAGGGAATGTGTAACACTAGAAGTTTTGGTTGGATGAAATCATGGAAATTCAAGGAAAAGAGAGGCAGCAGTCTAGAACGCCAAGGAAAAGATAGGGGAAGTAGTTTGGGTACGTTTTTAATGAAGATAATTATTTTTTGGAATGTTAGGAATGAAATAATACTGTCGTCCTGGTAGCGCAATTGTTGAGTCATCGAACGCGCAATCCAAAGAGCTTGGGCTAAGTTTCCACCTTGGGCACGTGTTTTTCTCCTCTTTTTCCCCATAAAGTTCAAAAGCGGGTTATCCTCACACGATGAACTCTCAAACTATTTCCCCAAGATTTCTTTAGCCTTTTTTTTCCTTTTAATTTAATTTAATGCTTCCTTTTAATTCTGCATTCCTTCAACAAACCCCTAATTCCTAATTATACTAAGTCGCAATATGTGAAACAAAGTTGCGTGTGCGGAAATGTTCCGGGTGAAAAACTATACCTAGAGTTTTGTTAAAATGTTTCGACAAGGTGATTCCGTATACAAGCGGCTCGGACGCAAGTTCCTCTGTTCTATAAAGCGACAGTTCACAATTAACTGGGCGGTCTCCTAATTAGCACGAAACCAATGTGACTTTTCTGAACGCGTACAGACACGGGTGTTGCAAATTGTACAGAAAGAAGATCAGATTCCTGGAACATACCCCGCCAGTATCATCATCATTGTACATTAGTCAGTCATCGCCGTTAAAGACGTTCGATCGGGGTTCCCACGGCTCCGTTTTCCTGGCGGCTCAACCGCAACGAGGTGGTCACTCCGCAACATTTGGTGCCGAAACTCGGGAAAACGAGCGGCCTCCGACAATGTGGGCAACGAGCGACGGCGACGACGAGTTTCACCGAAAAACGGCCGCCAGCACTTCGTCCTCCTCGGAACCGCACCCAGCTAGGAGACAACGTGCAGACCTGACTGCCTGCCGAGCGAGTAAGCCGGGAATTTTCACTCAACGATGGACCGGCTGAAAGCGAAACGCGCTGCTAGGCGAGCCCAAGTTACCATAGTCCTGACCGAGGCGACAGCCCTCATTGAGAGCGGCTGCTCTGACCGTACATCCATCAGGAAGGTGGTAGACAAGCTCGTGGCTAGCCGCGACGAGCTTCGCCAGATCGACGCTTAGGTCGAGAATGCGATCCCGGTCGGGGATCTGGCAAAGGAGTACGAGTCTGCAGCGCACTACGACGACCAGACGCTCGAGACTTCGACTCGCCTGCAGTGCGGCTCGAGGACCTTAGCGTCGGCAGCACGGTGCAGTATGCCCCCTCGGCTGCTGCGACCAATATGCCACTAGCTCTAACGACAGCTCCGTCACCCCTCTTTGGACCTTGTCTCCCAACGCTTACCATCCAGCCTTTTTATGGGGACGTGGGTCAATGGAAGTCGTTCTGGGAGCAATTTAATGGTGCAGTCCACACGAACCCGACTCTCGGCACAGTCGACAAGTTCCACTACCTCCGAAACTACCTGGAAGGTGATGCCGCAGCTGCCATTGCCGGACTTTCAACGACGGAGGCGTGATACGAGAGTGCCGTTCAGCTTCTTAAAGATAGGTTCGGGGACAAGAGCCGGATCATACAGTGGCATTTCCGGATGCTCCGCGAGCTGCAGTACTTGACATCTCCATCGGATACGAAAGAGCTGCGCAGACTTTACGACTGCGTCCAGCTGAATGTCCATTGCCTCAACGTTCTGGACGTCCCAACGAGCAGCTTCTCGGCGATGCTGTACGACCTTCTGCTCGAAGTCTTGCCAGAAGAGATCGTCGTAGCGTTTCATCGACACGTCCGCCTCCAGGAGAAATCATCTTCTTCCGGGGAAGAAAACGTAACGAGCTGCGGGCGTCAACTGGAGAAACTCTTGCGATACACGCAGATTGAAGTCAAGACAGTGACGAAAAAAAAAAAAAAAAACACGCAGATTGAACTCGAGGCGAGAGAGAGATGTGCTCCAGTGGAAACTTCGAGAGATTCAAGTGACCCTCTCCAACGTAACGGGCAGTCAACGTAGGTTCTGCACGCCTCTCAGGCATCGATACCTGAAAGGAACGAGCGCTTCTTTTGCAAATCGGCGAAACGCACTACTGTAGCATGCTACGCTTCTCTGATTATCCCAGAAAAGAAGAAGCGACTGGCAAAAGCTATGCGGTGCTATCGATGTACGAGGACGGGCCATCGATCAAAGGAGTGCCGACGAAAGATAATGTGCACGACATCAAAGGGAAGGCATGCAACTGTTATGTGCGACCAAAACTATGCATGCAAAGTGAAGACAGACGAGGCGCACACTGACCCCGCATGCAAAGCTCCGGTGCAGACGCAGGACGACAAGTCGGCATCAACTGCCCTCACTAGCTGTCAGTTGGGCGAGGACGTTTACCTCCTGACCTTCCGGTCGTGGATCATAGGTCCCAAGGGAGCATGTTACATACGAGGCATTTTGGACGGTGGCAGCCAGCGAACATTTCTCAAGGAAGACCTGGCGGAGAAGCTGGGACTAAAGGTTGTGGGGGAGACAAGCCTAGTTGTAAACTCATTTGCGCCGGCTGTCCCTTCGAAAGAAAGACGGCACAAAGTAGTGGAACTGAGAGTACGCAGCCAGTTCGACGACGCCGAGCATGTGGTCCGTGCAACTGCTGTACCAACGATTTGCCCGAACGCCCCAAATACGGAAATGAACGGTGCTTTCGTGAAACATCTACGGAAGTTTGGCTACAGACTTGCTGACGAACGTACCATTCCCCAAAAATGTAAGGATTAAGGCTTCGTACCTGCACAGGGCATACAAAAAATTGTGCAGGGCAGTGGTGACGGGGATCTGGGAACATTTATACCTTCATCCTGTGAGAACGTATCGATCGGGGTGTGGCTATAAACCAAAAAATACGCACACTATATATCCGGTAGTGTGCGCGGACAACGAGAAATTCTGGAAATCGCGTTACTTCCGCTAGCTATCTCTAGTGAAAAAAATGTTGCTGAAGGAACGTGAACTCCGTATAATTTGCCGTTTGTGAGGGTGGTTTTGTGCGTTCAAATCATCCCGCCAAGTGTTGCTAAGGGAAAGCACGTCGACGTAACGCGGGAGCGCTCGGTATGAACGAACACTTCTTCATCAGAACCCACACCTCCGTCTCTCCGGGGAACCGGCCTGGAGACTCAGCGCCGTTGACCCGGCCAAGTGCCTTTGCCGGGCAACGTGGACGGAGTAAGAGGGGCACGTTGCCGGCCTCACGAAATTAGGCCCCTCGCCCACTGTGTACTTTCCGAATCTGCCTATTAGCAATCACCGCGGGCTGTTCCCGAGCTAATGACGCCTCGGAAACGTCCGCGCTCGTCTACGTGCAGGCCATTCCGATGAAACGCCCGTCGAACACGGGTAATACAAGCTTAAGGGCGCCTCGGTCAAAATAACGAATATGAAACGTCTCCTTCGCGGCATCCGTGCTTGCACACCGCCAAGGTAATGTTCTAGCGTTCATTTTCGCTCTTCCCTAAGGCTAACAGACGAACCCCATCATCTCGCCTCCGTAGGCATTTTCAAAACAGGAGGTCAGGAAGCAAACACACGGGTCGCGCATGCGGCCCGAGGCTCTACGTTGCGCACTGTACAACGGTGTACTCTGCAAACATCGCGGAACACCCGCAGGGTCGGAGATAGCACACGTTTGATATTAGGCGAGGCATGAACGTGGAAAGCGTAAAATGCGAGGGCTGCGCTGAGAGTTTCGTTCGGATTTCTCTTTTCTTTTGACGCTTTTCTTTCGCTGTTCCATTAATCACCGCAGCCAGAGCGCCCACGTGGCGTTCTAGCTCCGTGCTGGTCTATATTCACGCCACGGCGTGTGCGTTCTTAATGTGGGGCTCGGATCGATCCTGGCGCCCATAAATTCTCTTTACCAGCGAAAGAGTCGGCCCATCCCAACGCCTTGGCCAGCCGTGTTATCGAGTGTTGCGGGGGTCGTGGTGCCGGCATCAATGCTGGCCGGTAACGAACACATGGGGTCTCGTTACCTTTGATTTCAATCTCTTTATGTTCTGTCTTTGCGAACGAGAAGGCATTCAGCCGAGTAAACTGGCCGAATTCGAGATTCGTTCACTGGTTCATTTCTAGAGCAACGTATAAGTCACAACCGGAAACACACACACAAGTAAAACAACTGAAGCTGGGATGAATACTTTAGATAATGAATGGGCTTATTTAGCGCTTACAGGGCACGCGTCATCGTCTAGGTCTCGTTATCCATACATTCTTGACAGGGAACGCGACAACCGCTGCCCAAGAGGGAATG
The DNA here is from genome assembly GCF_048455015.1 of Haemaphysalis longicornis. Taxonomy (NCBI): domain Eukaryota; kingdom Metazoa; phylum Arthropoda; class Arachnida; order Ixodida; family Ixodidae; genus Haemaphysalis; species Haemaphysalis longicornis. The sequence goes on from NW_027526295.1 coordinate 179,024,265, forward strand.
GTAGCGCCAAAGTTAACGCTTCGTTTAATTACGGCAGTTGACGACTGTCACGTTTTGCGTGTTTCACACGGCATTACAACTATTTAAATGTTTCTCGCAGTGCTCCAAAGAGCTCTTCACCACCCCTGACCTTCTCATCATCATCATCATCATCATCATCACCAGCCTATCTACGCCCACTGCAGGGCAAAGGCCTCTCCCAGTTTTCTCCAATTACCTCGGTCCTGTGCCAACCGTGACCAATTTATCCCCGCAAACTTCTTGATCTCATCTGCCCATCTAATTTTCTGCCACCCCCTGCAGCGCTTGCCTTCTCTAGGGATCCACTCTGTTACCCTTAACGACCAGCGGTTATCTTGCCTTCGCATTACATGCCCTGCCCACGTCCATTTCTTCTTCTTAATTTCTACCAATATGTCTTTAACATCAGTTTGCTCCCTGACCCACTCCGCTCTCTTCTTGTCCCTTAATGTTACACCTAGCATTTTCCGCTCCATTGCCCGCTGAGTCGTTCTCAATTTAAGTTGAACCCTCTTAGTGAGCCTCCAAGTTTCTGCCCCGTAGGTGAGTACCGGTAATATGCAGCTGTCATACACTTTCTTCTTCAGCGACAATGGTAGGCTGCTATTCATTATCTGGGAATGTCTGCCATATGCACCCCACCCCATTCTGATTCTTCTAATTATCTCTGCCTCATGGTTGGGATCTGGGGTCACAACTTGGCCTACGCTTTGTTGAATTTCACTGTGCATAGTAAATGCTGCGTACCAATCAGCTATTGTTAGCGCGAAATCTACGGGGCAGCGCTTTGGCTCATTTTGAAAAGTTAAAAAGCCCATTTTAACGCACCTCCCACAAGTTTGAAACCAAGAGTCGAACGGAACTTCCCTCCTGGTCGTGAAAACACACGGTAAGATTTAAAAATCTATACTCCGACCATGAGTGTTTATAAAAACAACAAAGACGCTTCGGATCTCATATGGGAGCCTTGTTCGCAGGTTTGTGAACAAGAGAGTGGTATGGGAGCCGAAACGTCTTTGTTGCTTTCACAAACTTTCATGGTCGGAGTCCGTTTTTAATTGTTTCCTCCTACGTGCTTGTGGACGAAGCCGCCATTGCTCGCTGCCAAGCTATATGCCGTATTTGCATGATTCTAACGCGCACTGTTTTTTGTGCTGAAGGTAACCTTCAAATCTGTGCGCGCATTACCATCAGGCGCAAAGCCGAAATCGGCTTCAAAGCGGCCAGCAGTATCTCCATGTACACGAACGCCTCCAGAAGTACAATTCAATTCAATGAAAACAAATCATTTTTTTTTAATTTTATAAGTAAACTTTTCTGCGCGTTACAATGAGGGCGCGTTAGAATTGTACGAATGCGGTTGTTTGGTCGTTCCCTCACCGGCCTGCGGACGTCGGGCATGGTGAGCCATAGCGGGAAGATGATGGGCGCCAGGACAACGTAGTTGAAGCGCTCCCGCCACGTATCCGGCCAGGCGACGCTCAGCGGCTCGTTCGTCTCCTCGATCACGTCCGGTGGAAGCTCCTTGGCCGCTTGCTGCATCGGCGATGACACACAAATGCAGTCGCGTCGAGTAAAATCCACAACCCTGCCAGTACACTGTAAAATGGTTTACACCCTTATGGGTGTAAATCACGTTCTATAACACCCTTACACCCTAGCAAAAAGAAAAAAAGAAAACACCCGATAAGAGTGTTTTTTTTTGTTTATAACATCCTTACGCCCAAGTAAAAGCGCAGAAAAACACCCTTTGAAAAGGGTGTTTTATCGTTAACTACTCCCTTTAGGAGGGTGTTTTTTGTTTTTTCGATAGCGTGTAAGGGTGTTAGTTATAGAAAAAAAAGGGTGTAAATTATTTCATAATGTACTAGTATTGCTTTGAAAATAGCGGCAAGTAGGATGCGTTAGCTGGGCCATATCCTCCATGGGCGTCGGATTTTTTTCAATTGGGCTGAATTCTGACGCGGTCACCCGTGATTTGCTTTGCGCGCAGCTAACAGGGTTACACCGCGTGAGAATTAAACTCCACCGGAAAAGTTCGGGTACCCGCGAAGAATATGGGCCCTGATCATCTCCGTGATGAATACGCCTCGATTGTAAACTTGGCGTCTCCCACATAAAGCCGCGAATGCCAATAAGCGTTACATAGGTAACTTAGCAACACGCATAGAGTGTGACAACTTAGACACCAATCACAAAAAATGCTACCGCAACACCAACGTCATTTTTTCCTGCCTTCCGAATTACTAACTTCGCTTTGGTGATGCAAAAAAAGATCGGTTTGTTACTTTAGTCTGAAGAGTGATGTGATCTATTGTTGAGTAGCCTTACCTAAATCCAGCCGCCTGTTTTCTCATTTGTTCCAAAAATAGGGTGTCATTTATGCGGGTAACTAATACCTGACACAACTTGCATGCAACATACAGTAGGCTGATTCGTCTGTAATTATGAAGCTCCTTGACATCACCCTTCTTGCGAATTTTTGCTGGTCGGTGGTATCTTTAATGTCCCGGTGCATTTAGAGAATAGTCTTGGTATCTTTTTTCGTGCGAGATCACCACCAACTTTTAGTAGATCCAAAGTTATTCTGTCTTCAACTTCTGCTTTGCCTTTGTTCAACGCTTTAGGCGTCTTTTCACCCTCGCATTTAGTTTCTGCTGGAACCTCGCGGACCAAGTTAGTCCGCTCAGTACTATTTCCTCGCCTAACGTTGGTTGAGTATAAATCTGCATAGTACCGTTTCCCTAATTTTATTACCTCATACGCGTTGTTCGTTGTGCTACCAGTTTCGTCTTTCAGTGCACACATTACATCTCTACCAAAAAGAAGGCTTCTCCTTCGTTTCCCTTAAGCTTTCGCCTTTGGTTCTTAGGTTCTTTCATCCTTGCCTGCTTGTAGGCACGCACGTCACTGTTTTCGATCCTGCTAGCCAATTTTTACAGCTCGCTAATTCGGTTTGTTCCTCCGTCCCTGACTCCTATGTCCGAATTTCTCGAAAGGCTGTTTTGTTTTACGTGCTGCGAAAGAAATTGCAGGCTACTGTGCTTCCTTTCTCTCCCGGTAAAACCGCAACTCTGTTTGGAAGCGCTGAGACTCTAGAGCACCGCTTCTGAATGATCGCGAAGTTGGTTTCCTTCTTTTTTTTACTATCTTAGTGCTCTCCGTTCTTAACATTAGTCTAATTCTGCTTCTCTCTGTGTTCTTAACCTTAGAATGATTCTGCTTCTCACCATCCTGCTGTCGCTGCTTTCGGCCTTGTTTAGCCCATCAACACCCCGTAGAAAGCCTGGATGGGCATTTAGATGAAGTCGATTTTATTTTTAGTTTCACCGTTGGGGCACCTCCATGTCCATTTTTAACACGAAAGTGTTTTATTCCCGGATACACAAAGATTTCCTTGACGTCATATCCATCACGGAAGTGACGCCAGTACAACGAAGCAAGCGGCCTGTAAAGGGCGCACCCGTGCACACAGGGTCTTCTTGCGGGGAAGCAATATTTAGTACTAAAGCGCACGTTATACTTGGGGTTGTTCGTTTTCAAGTTTTTAAGTTTAACACGAAAGTGTTTTATGCCGGGATACACCAAGATTTCACTGACGTCATATCCGTCACGGAAATGACGCCAGTACAACTTTGCCGAAGCGACCCGCCCGCAGGACGTCGCTCGCCAAGCACACCCACAAGACAGCCACCGACCCGCAAATCATGCTCAAACGTAGATTTCGCTGCCCATTTCACTTTCGTGTTTTACCGGTTCCTATGACAGAGGAATCAACCACAGTCCTTTGAATATTAGTTTGCAAAAGAATGCATCCACTACCTTCGTATCGTTTAAATTTTATTCGCAAATTGAACGAGTACATCTCCCGCCTATGCCGACCCCGAACTGCAAGGTTTTTCAGTAGAGGCATTCACTTGCCCTCTTCTCTACCATTTTTGCGCTAAAGTCTCAAAACACCATCCTGTGTGGAGTGTTTAGCCTATCCATTGCTGATTCGGCACCTTCTTAGAGACTGCGAGCAGCTTCATCATCGCAGCTTCATGTCGGTGCATAGGCTTGCTCTACGTTTATCTTGTACTTCCTCTTAACCTGAGCCCAACCGACACCACTTCCTCGCTAATGCTGTAGAATTTCTCCGCATTCTTTGTTATCTCATTGCGGATCAAGAATCGTACCCCAAGTTTTTTCTTTTCTCGACGCCCTCGGTAGCACGGGATATGCCCACTGTTCAGCACCTTAAGATGCCGAATTTGCTCTGACCTCGTGTAATCCTATAATATCGTATTTAACGTCTGAGAGCTCTTCCAGCAGCTCAGCTATAGGCTACCCTTGTTTGCAGAGTCCGTATGTTAAACGTCGCCAAGTTCAAGTTCGTGCGGGGGCCTGTCCGGGCCCAGTGATTCTTAGCACCATCTGCTTTATGGCCAACACGATCAGCGGTTTGGTCAAGTGCTCTACAGCTGCGGAGGACTGAGTGTCATGAGTTTAATTATCAATCTATAAAAGGGGATGCGGCCGAAGGACCTGGCCACCAAGGGGGACAGATAGTTTTTTGGTGAAGGGGTGCTGTTTGTGTCCTAAGGAGCCTTGCCAACATGGTTGCATCTGTATAGTTTTGTCTTAATGGTATTCGGGGATGCAATGTTTGTTTTATCAGACGAGGCAACCTGGACTTGTATATTCAGACCAGAAATTCGTGCATGAAAAAGTGTAGTGAATAAGCTCAGCCAACTCGGAGATCGTTGGAGAGCTAAAAAAAATGTTCTAAGGTCAAGACGTTCTGTAAGCCTCCGGCAAAGTCAAAATCTGATATAAAAGAGCTGAAAAGCTGTCCACAAAGCAACGTTCTGTTGTAAACATGGCAACTTGGTTCGCTATCAGCGCCGACATCTAAACCTACGGTCCCTAACGCAATTCCTCGGTGCCTCCTTTGGATTCGCAACGCTTGGGTAATGAGTCGCTCCACAACCCCCTCAAAAAAAAAAAAAAAAAAAGAAGAAGAAGAAGAAGAAGAAAGACTTCCTCAAGTTCGGAAACAAGTTCTGTGGTTCTTGAGTCCCATCGGCACGAAGTACTTGCCTTTTTTTGTTTGCCTGTCTTTTTGGCGACTCCATCCTATTTCACCCATCAGTGAGTGCCATTTATTGCGAAGTGGTCTAGAAACACAAGCAAGGCGACAATATTTCGCGAAAACTTCAATCTGAACCCATATACCACATCAGGTTTTTTATCTTTCCGTATTCGGTTACATTAAAAATCCGTGTTTTTGTTTGATGACATTTCAAAGGCAATTTTGGTGAACTTTGAGCCTCGCCTTGTTGAGCGTTCCGTCGTCCTGTTTTGGCCATAAGGATATATAATGGCGCCGAAATCGGTGCATACCAGCTCGCGCACTTCCGGCGTTTGGCAGGAAGTTCCCACGTGTCTACCGCATTGAAAAGCTGCGCAAGGGCACAGCCGGACGGGCTCACAACGCAGCGGAGGAAGATGAAGACTGACCGCAGCCTGCGCCGCCGTGGCGCTGTTGTAGCCGGAGTCCGGGAGCGCCGTGGTGATGGCGTCCCCTCCGGCGGGCGGTAGGCTGGCCGATTCGATGGACTCCTGGATGGGCGCGGGCCTCTGGTGCAGGATGGCCACGCCGTGACCGCTGGCCGCCATCTTCTCACTCAGGTTGGACGTGATGGATGAGTCGCTCTGCACGCGCACCCCGTCGTCCCCAACGGCGTTAGGCGGGCACGTTCGAAATCAACCCACATGTCAGGTTGCCTGCCTTAAATGGTCCATGAAGGCAAAATACAACTTTATTCCTTCTTAAAGAACTGGCCTTTGGTAACGCACTTCGCTCCCCCCCCCCCCCCCCCCAATACTTTCAAGTTTGCGATACAGTGACTGAATATGGACAGGAATGACGTAATAGTGGCCAGCACTGAAAAAATTTACACCATCTTCCCGCGAAAAACCATGGGGTAGATGCGACGCATCGGGGGTTGCCGTTGCGTTTCCGTTATGTTAGCGATGTCAGCGTGTGGATTGCTGTTGCTGTGTATCCTATTTACGCAGCATGTTCACCCCCGATGCGTCGCATCTACCCCATGGTTCCCCTCGCGGGAAGATGGTGTAAATTTTTAACCGAGCGCAAGTTGCGCGCTAACGCACAGCTGGCACGGCGACGGGAGCGAGCGCAGCCGAGCGCAAGCTGCGCGCTGACCGCGCTGACGCACAGATGGCGTTGCGGTGAGAGCGGCGGAACGCGCAGCTGCCGCGGCGAGGAGAATGGGGGAGGGATGCGGACTACGCCGCGACAACGACGCGGGACAAGGCGAGTTAAAGAGATGCGTTGCATCTAACATGTAGTCATCAGTGTGTTAACTTCATGCTAGCGCTTAAGCGATACGATCAAACGTCAGAATTACGTTCCGAGATAAGTACAAGCCAAGCACTTCCGGTACGATGCAGAGAGGTAATAAACGCGTTGATATGCCGCGCCCCGCCCCTAAACCAACCTAAAAGGTTGGTTTAGGGGCGGGGCAAGGCCTTTTACTTTCTTTACTTCTTTACTTTACTTACTTTACACTCTTTACTTAACAAAAGAATACGTGGAATTGAACGACGGAAACCATTTACAATAAAAAAAATCATGGGTTTTACGAAAAATGTTTAGCGTTGCCGGGGCTCGAACGCAGGCCTTTCGCACCAACACCCACGGTTCTGCACTTAGGCTACTCAAGCCTCTTTTAAATGAACAATTATGTGTATAATGTAGGCTACTCAAGCCGAACAGAGGATTTCTTTTTTAGCATTTGCTCAAAACAATGGGAGTATTCGAAGTGAACCAGTAGAGGGCGTTGAGTGCGTACAGGAAGTGGAGGGCTTGTACCCACAAGGAAGCGGAATCTCGCGATGAAACAGAACTAGGGGTTCCACTACAATATCCTAGTTATGTTTCCTGAAGGTGGTCAATCGCACAAACATGAGCCTGTGACGTCATAGATACGTCGTCGGAACGTGGCTGGAAGGGTCGCCACTGCTGCATCTATTTTATTTATTATCAGATTATTTGTTTGAAGCTTGAAATAGAACTGACACCATCGTTATCGGGACTAAGTAGTTTTGTCAGTGAATTTTGTCTCTATGCCCACTTCGAGGCTCTTTTACTCGATACGCTAAAGTGTCGTCACGTGATTAGGAGATCTGGGGCGTCCGGGCAGAACACCTTAATGTCGCAAGCGTTTTTCACGCTGCCATTCTCCATTATACTTTTGCCCGCTCACTCAACAATGGCATTGGATTGATAGTTATCTTCCGAATTTGTGAAAGACAACATGTGCTTCCCCCACCAAGGGAAGTTTCTGCATGTACCGGCCGGGCCACCATGGTCTTTGCACTGCTGTACGCATTTCCAGTGATAGGGTACAGACGGGACGATAAAGAGGGGACAGCAATTGATTATTTATTCACACAAAAAGCAACACAAGGAAAAGTATTAACCTAGGAAAAACTCTGGAAGAGATAAGCAAAATAGGAAGAGAAAGACAAACCTTACTGATTGTATATGAATGTCCGTATGCATGCATTTATGCGTTTCAGGTAGTCTATTTTCTACCCCTACAGCGATAACGCAGCAGTGATGGCACATTGTCCCCTTCACCGAGAGTACAGTACGCTTCAAATATTTTCCGACTACTCTGATTCGCAAACACATTCAATGCACGTGTTACCGTGAACGCTGCAGTGCACTTGCACCGGCGACAATAATAAGCCAAATGTCCTGCACCTACTAAAGCTGGCACTGCCTCGTGGTGCTCCCGCAAACGATCATTAATGGAGAGGCCAGATGATTGACGGAGCGACCGGCACTTTCCGCAGGACAGATGTATTAAGTGCACAACGGCTGCCACGCAGCAACGAACTCAGGGGTGTGCCTTTTGGCACAAGGCGCCTCGTGCTGGCGGCCATTTAGAATGGGGGAACATTCGGGAAAGCTCGTCTGGAGCTAGAATAACCCAACCTTGGGTCCAATGCCGAGTCCTATGCCAAGTTGCAATGGGAGAGTGGACTTCCCAGCTTTAACCCGAACAGGCAGCCATGGGTGTCCAAAAGGGCGAAGACGGCGGTCAGAGCCAACGGATTCCTGAACTAAGAACCCCGCCAACCTACGAGATTTTGGGTTAGATAAGGCTTTTTCCTGATCCCCCTGTCTGTAGTAGAGAAGACCACGGGTATGCCACATTTGTTCGCCACCTTCCTCAGGTGGTGGGAAAACATGTGGAAGTATGACACGGCGACAGGCCTCTTTCTACCTGATCATGCAGGCCTGAGTTGTCGTCCTCCTAACTTAACCACGCTGATGGGTCTTTCAGCTGCTGAAGCCACAGTTTCTCTTGTAAACCCCTCTTTTTCGGCCGTTACACCTGTTCATCTATGCTCGCGGAGACGAAGTGGCCGCAGTACTTGTGAAAAGCAGCGCGCGGACAATTCACAGTAATTCCTTACGTAACTAGTTTTAAATGCGACTACAAATTTTAAAACCAAAGTTCAAAGCCTCTTTTTGGCACACACAACAGCCACTCTGCGTTTATGCATAGCGCGCAAGCTGAACAGGATGCACAGAGGACGATAGTTTGGAGCGGAGGCTAGCTTACATATATCCGTCTTCCCGAACGAAGCTACCTCCAGGACATACCCGGCCGAACTTCAAAGTGCAGCGCAGTGTACAGACAAGGACACTCAACTATGGGCCATCCAGCTGGCCCGGGGTGCGCTCGAAAAGCACAAGCGTCACGACTCGCCCCAAATGGGCCGAACTTTGGCATTGCAGAGAAGGGCATATAACCCCGGGTCGACGCTTGGCAAACGCCACGACGCTTTAAACCGTTGGTTTGCCGGCATTTAATAAAGTTATTCCTATCCTATCCATAGCCGGGTTCCGGCTATGACATTATCTCCTCGTGCTTGCGTTATGTGTCACCTCTGTCGCCTTTATAACACGTGTGCAGATGAAGTCTCTACCAGTAAGCGTAACGCTCAGATACCCTCGCTCCAGGGCTGAGCGGCGGCGCACGCGCGTGATTGGTCTCACCTGCAGGTTGGAGACGGAGTCTACGCGCACGAGCGCGTCGCTGTTGCTGAGGCTGGTGAGGCGCGTCTCGGCGGAGCCGCTGCTCCCGTCCTGGGTTCCCCCCCGAGGGCAGCCCCCGAGCGGGGCCGGGGGGGGACCGCCGTTGGCCACGCCCGCCGGCGACTGCTGCGCCGTCGCGCCGCCGCCGCCGCCTTCGCCGGGCTTCGTCGCGTCCAGCAACACGCGCAGGGACGCGATAGTGTGCAGCTGGGACGCCTTCTCGTCCAGCTTGGCTGCAAAGAACGGACGTGGCAGTTGGCACGCGCTCACTCTCTACCCCACCTCCCTCCTCCTACAGTCGGAATGAACCAGCGAATAAATCGTTTCACTTCACGAAGGTGCACGAGGCGCTGGCTTGACCTTGGCTGAGCTTAAAGGTCAGATTGACGCTGCGAGGAACAAGCTGTTTTCTCGGTTTGTACCTTTGAGTCATAGAATTTCGCCCTGAAGTGGAGTGCGGGCGGTGCGGCAGCATGCGAAGCAAACCGTTTTAGTAGTGTGCTCTCGACCTGGGAGATCTGGTCTCTCGAGGCAGCGTCCTGTCGGGGAACGGCCTCGAGGACGGATGGGGCATCAGAGACTCATTCACACTGCAGGCGATGGAGAATGCGACGCGTTTGCGGCCGCCGTATCGGAAAAGCGACCGGTCGCGCAAATATACTGTGAATGCCCAAATTTAAATAGTAGAGTTAAGCTACAAAAATAACTTAAGTTCAACATTCAGTCTTAGGCGTGGATAGCCCATGGAAAGAGTAAGCCGAATTCTTAGGAGCGGTGCGTACATGGATTCGTTCCTTGAAGGAGGCCATATAAGACAAGAATGCGAAGACATCCCTCCGAAGGTTACTCAATGGATGCGAAGAATTTATCGTCACAGCAGCGCAACGTGCGAGAGTGATGCCTTATTTTTTCGGTTTGCTTGCAGCAAGGGTAGAGGCTATCTATGACTCTGCAGCAGTTTATTTACTCGAACCTGGTGGGCACCCGTGTTCGGTGTGAGCGTCATGAGATAGCGTCAGCTTTAACCACCCCGTGATTGACCGTACGCCTTGACGAAGCACCATTTGGCGACTACCTGTCATTTCCGAGCATTTATGTCTTCAGAAACAGTTACATCTGCCGAGGTGTCCCGGTTCTGTCGTTTAATTCGTTAAATCGAAGTCGGCTTCAAAAGGGCGACTCAAAGAGGTGTGCGTGTGTTTGTAGAGATATATGATTGGCGTGTAAAAGACTTCTTATGGCGGTGGTGGGAAGCGAAGTCCTTTTAAACGCCAAGCATTATATCAACACACACAACATACAACACACATACAACATCAACAAACATACGTACACACAGGCGAAAGGCAAAAACGCCCGTGTGTACGAGATTTCGGCGCACTTTAAAGATCCCCAGGGGGGCAAAATTAATTCGGGGCCCTCCACTACGGCGTGCCTCATCACCTGCGTTGCGGAGGCGCGTTAAACCGTACAATCAATCAATCAATCAATCAATCAATCAATCAATCAATCAATCAATCAATCAATCAATCAATCAATCAATCAATCAATCAATCAATCAATCAATCAATCAATCAATCAATCAATCAATCAATCAATCAATCAATCAACATACACACACGCGCGCACGGCATTAAATGAATGCCGACTGACCATTCGACATTGTTAAAATTTTTTTTATTACTCTTCCTTTGTCTACCTTTAGTCACTGCAACCTACAGACTTTAGTTTGGAACGGGATCATTCAAGACGTCTGCTTCATAACACTCGGATTCTTCAACACTGAGTACTGTTTCCAGGAGCCTCGTAAACCTAGTTTAAAAACAGAACCTTTCGCGTACCGCACGTTTTAACACGGAATACTAACTTATCAAGATAACTTTGTATAGATCTAGGGGGTGTTTGCCTAATTAGTTTATGAAAATTATCCGACCATAGAGTTACATCTGATGGGTTCGATCTCTCAGGAACCGGACAGAACTATTCTTTAAACGGGATGTTGAGCCGCAAGATTTTACTTTCAATGCCAACTGCGCGACAGAACTTCGTGACAGAACACCCAATACAAAAAATTGCACTATTTTATGATTGAAGTAACGTATTGCCGTCATGAATAATATAGTGAAAAAATCTTGTTTTGTTCCGTTTATGTGCTCGTGTACGCTTTTTGTTGGTCGCATGATACTGCCGTGCTTGTTAGGCGGTGCAAGGTGCCGCCTCAAAGCGTCAATGCAGCATGTACTGTTCTGTGCGTGTGCATTGCACTTCATGCGCGTGACATTTATTTGTGTGTAATTTCGAGCTGCTGCTCGCAACTTCACCGCGAAACCTTTTTATGGCCTTGGTAATTTACTTTTCTGCGTGAATAATTGTTGTGCATTCACCCTGTAACGGCCCACTCCTGGACTAACAATATTAAAGGAACCCAGCAACACTTTTTTCAACTTCTTTAAATCTTAAAGGCTTGCAGAACTCAGCCAACCGACACATCCAGTACCTCAGGGGACCGCAAAATGCCTCAGCCAGAAGTTACGACTGTATGCCCATCAGATAACTTAAAAACTTGATCAAGATATTTTTATCTGTTTCCCGGTTTCGGTACTCTGCAACCGCTCGAATTACGTCATTACAGCAATGTAGCGGCTATTGGTCGGCGTTACTTCAGTTGCAGCAGTGAACGCATTTGATACCTACTTCACAAAGAAAGCCACAGCAGCGAAGCAGAAATGGAAGGCGTATCTGGTACGACGAAAAAATGACGCCGTTCCACTCCGTGCTGGCGATTACTAAAGCTTGCGCAGTGCTCCCAGACGCGAAGAAAAGAGCGGAAGTGTTGATCGGAAGTGTTGCAGGGTCCCTTTAATGAATTAAATGAAATGAATGTCAAGAGAAGCTGGACATGAACAGAATTACACCGACCCGCATGATGGCACTCTGATGTGCTCGGAGTGGGCTGCAGCAATTCGTCTTCACTCATTCTGCAGGTGTCATTGACCAATTGACCAATGGGCTTCGGAACCGTTCGCCATTTCAAAAAAGCCCCCAGTAGGTAAGGCCCGCCAGGAGGAGACGAAGCCCGCGAAACAGGCGCGGTGCATCGCAAGATCTCGTAAACGCTGGCCAATAAAAAAAAGGTAGACAAGCATACATAGGTGCCGTAATAAGCTTATGGAATAAGAATTTGTGAATGTCACAAAATGTCTGTCTTACTGGCTTTATGAGAGCCATTACCGGTTTACAGGAAGCTTTTTCTTTTAGGGAGGGCTCCTTTGAAATAACACCAACGCAGCCAGGTAGTTTCAGGAAGACGAAATTCCTATAAATTTACGAGACCGTGTGCTAATTACTTTTGGCGGCACCTGTACGCGAAGGAGAACAGCAGCAACGGTAAAGGGACCCTGCAACACTTTTTCCAACTTTTTTTTGAAATCGTAAATGCTTGCATAGCGTAGTCACCCAACACACCCAGTACTTAAATTAGGGGGTCGCAAAGTACCTCAGCCAAAAATTACTGTTCTGTGCCCACAAGATAACGTGTAAACTCGCTCAAAAGATTTTTCTCTCTTCCCCGGTCTTGACGTTCTTCGACGGCTCGAATTACGTCACTAAGGCCATGTAGCGGCTGTTGGCCGGTTTTCCTTCCGTTGCAGCAATGAACGCTTTTCGATAGCAGCTTAAAAAAAAAAAGCCACCAAACAAAGCAGGAGTAAAAGGCGTATCTGGTGCGACGAGCAAATCACGCAGTGCCGCTCCGTGCTGGCGATAGCTATAGCTCTCGCAGTGGTACCAGACGCGAAAGAAAGAGTGAAAGCGCTTATCGAAAGTGTTGCAGGGTCCCTTTAACAATACACTTTTAGTGGATGCGCACTGACCATTGGCTTCCCCTTCGTGCTCGTGCAAGGGGTCGATGGAGTGGATGAGGAGTTGCAGCAGTCCGTGCCGGAACTTGCTGCCGGAGTGGAGGATCGGGGCGCTCATTCTCCTCCTCGCCATCTGCGGGGGACGAAGAAACAGTCAGTCGTTGCACGCATCCTCCTCCGTTAACGACGTTACACTCGCCAGCGCTGCCAAGCGCAACGCACCCTTTTCCCAGACACGAATCCGTTTTGCCGCATTGCGTTAGGCGCGCTGAAGCGTACACGTTCCCCTGGTAGTTGTTCTTTCGACTGATTGTGTTACCTTGCATCGCGTTACCTCTTCGGTGATTGGTAGCTGCAGTTGGTTAGAAGAGGAAGAAGCTTGTTTCGTTTGAGATCACCGAATGTAGTTAAGCCGTTCGGTCGCACTAACTAAAAGCAGCTGCAGCCGTAATAAAAGGCGGAGTGCATAAAAGGCGCAAAGCAGTTTCTTCAGTTAATGTCTTACGCTCATGCCATTGTTATTTTTCCTCAGTACTCACAGATACCGCGTGACATTTGGTAACATGTATTACCTAACATGTACGCAAAGGCGGCTGTTTGAGATGATTAAGATTATTCTTTATATATTTCTAGAAACATTGAGTCTTTTCCTCGCTGACATATAAAAAATAAGTAGGTGGTACACCAATTTAGAGCTCATACCTGTAGCACATTCTAAATTTGTACAAATCAGTCTGTAGCATGGGTGGCTACTACTCCACCATGTACGATTTTTCTTTACTAGTACAGTGAACTGCCGTTCAGACGAAGGCATTATGACGGTTTGTTCGTCTTATCAGAAGTTTGTATTATCAGAAGCTCTCTCCCTTCAAAAAAATAATGAGCCACACCTAGGTGCATGCAAATATCTTGCTTCGAGACGGTGAATGAAGTAGATCTCCAATCAAGGAAAAAGACAAAAAAATTGATTTATTTGAGTTCGGAACCTGATAGAAGCTATCTCTAAGGGCTCCTGCCTGGTTTTATCCAGTCTAAGCGGCGACGGAGACCGTACACCCGCTTCTTCAAGCGACAACGGAGAAGAGACAGAGAGGGAACTCCTCGCTTTCTCGGCGGTGGCGCGGTGGGACTCACGATGCGAACCGACGCGAAGTCACATGCCCCCGCTGAGAAACGACATTGGTTACGAGAGCTGCTACGTTCGCGAACAGAAAGTCTCCGTCGTCACTTTTCCCACGTTCTTTATCCTTCTAGTTTTGCGTCTCTCTCCTCCAGAGAAGAGCGGCTACACAACTACCGCTTGCTCTTTTTTTTTTCTTTGCTTTGGATCTGGGTCCACGGGTTGAAGGGTGGGGGAAGTGGTAGCTTTATCCGCGTGTCTTATTTTCTGGCTCCCTCCCTTCCGCCGTGGCGCGAATTCGCTTCGCGCCACGATTTTCATTTACTCTTTTTTCCCTCTGGTCACATGAATGCCTCTCCGCACCACACCAAGACTGCCATGTTCGCTACGCAGAATCACCAGCAGTGGTGGTCTACCCGAAAGTTGCTCGTTTTAGCCGAAGAGAAGGTGCAAGGGTGTTCGTTTTTAGCGCATTTTTTTTTTTTGCATTGGGTTCATGGAAAACCAAACAAACGGCCCCACGTTGTTTGGCTTAAACGAGATATCGTCTTGAACGAGTTCGTCTTAACGGGAGTTCACTGTTGTTGCAAATTTATTCTCTTCTATATTTCTTACTCTGGTGTTATGATTTACATGTGCTACGATGTTCTGAACTTACTGGGCCCTGTAGTTTTCTTACTGGTAGCGCACTCATTTGCACATATTGCGAAAGATGAACACGAGAAAAGACGACGACAGCAACAAGAACGAAGCATGATGGAATAGATTTCAGCACGGAACTACTAAGTGCATAGACAGAAAGCATGATGTGCAGATGTGCATGTTCGGGATTTACATTGACAGAAACTGTAGTGTCTAATAGTGCGGAGGAAACAACAACGTTAACTCTGCTTGAAGCCACTTAAAGCAACATTTTTCATCTTTCGTATACACGTTGGAATCTGTGGCGCGCCGTAATAAGTAAATGTTTACGAACCATGGGAGTATCAAGTTCAGGATATTTCTCTTCACCATTTCTGATAAACACCACTTTTGGCCTCGTGAATGGTTATTTAGACACTTAATTATGCTAAACAGATGCAGATCAGTTACTTTGGCGTCCAAGAGTAGGATAAAGTCCCCAAATCAAAGACATCGGTGGTCGGAAACTTTTGCTCTTGACTTCTCTGTTCAGTGGCGTTTGCAACAGCCCGCGCCAGTGCCAGCACGTCCTGAAGAATAAACCCTCGAGGGCCGTGCATGCTCATATCCACTTGCGAGTCAAGTAAGTTAAAAAAAAAATTCCGCATTCATTGTTATTTCACTTCGACCATGGTCTTAGAGCAAAAGAAGGCGCCAGTTATTACACACATCCACAGCAGATTTTTAAGTACTAAATATGACCGCAAAAAAGTGCCCCTTAGATCTCGCGTAGTCTTTAATTATGATTAGTGTTTCCCCTCACACGTTTTGTCATTCAATGTTTAAACAAGAATTTGTTTTTTAAAGCGAAGCTTCAGTGTCCTCACTGATGCCGGTGTACGCCAATACGCCCTGCAGGAAAGCCTACTTTCTCTGATGATGACAATGAATGCGGAGGGTGCGGAGTACGAGGACTCGAAATGACACCCAAGTTGCGCCCCGAGTGACATCCGATTTGCGCCCCGACCGTCATTCGATTTGAGCCGTGAGTTGCACCTTGATTATTCCCTAAACGAAACTGCAACTCACGGCTCAAATCGAATTTTGCTTGATTTTCGCTCGATGGTGGTGTGCGCACGGATGGACGCGGACAGACATAGGGAGGTCCTAAGGTACTCCGAACCGTTACAGGCGAGGGAGTAAGCCGTTTGACTCTCGGGTACTAATTCCCGGTCGTAGCCCAATGGGTAAGACGACTGACACTAACTGGTCTGTCTGGTCTACCAGACACAGGCTCGAATCATGCCGGTGCCTGTGTGCTTTTTTTGCGAGCGATTATAAATGCTATGCGCACGGACGCGGACGGACATTGTGCGGTCCTAAGGTACTGCGCACCTAAAACGCTCCCCGTGGACGGAATCCAACCTGCGTCCATCGCGTTATGAAGCGGGCGTCTATTCGATTGCTGCATTTCGACATGGTCGAAGTGGACGCCAAGCAGCAGGTACCGATTGGCGCCGTACAGCCCAAACCTAACGTTAGGACTATGGAGTGCACATCCGAAAGTGGCTGTGGGTATTTTAGAAAAGCGGTGCGCACCTCCAGAGTGGCACACACTCGCAGTGTGGGATCGGCCAGCTAAAAAGTCCACCACGAGAAAGCTTCGCGTTCAACCACAGTCGTCACTGGGCGAAGGGGTGCATGATTTTTTTTAACACGAAAGTGTTTTATTCCGGGATTCACGAAGATTTCACTTACGTCACATCCGTCGCGGAAGTGACACCAGTACAACGAAGCCTAATGATGATGATTGATGATGATTGCTATTGGTTTCCCCTTTGCAGCGGGGCGATGACATGTCATCTTGCCAAAAAGGACTAATATACGTATGTTTTATACTCTTGGTTTAATACTAGCGCTACTTAGGGCAGGCACAAAAAGCTTATTAGGCACAAAATACTTTTTTTCTGTTACAGGTGGTAGCTGTCCCAGGCAATATTCTCCTCTCTGGTTTTTTGTCTACCAGCATTCTAACCTTCTTTTCGTCGCCTCGACAGCCTTGAAGTTAACTTCCTCTGTGCTACCCTTAAATTCTAGGGCTTCTGGAAGCCAAACATTTCCCTCTTGTAGATTTGGATGGCTACCCTCAAATTCTAACACTGTGGGTCGCATAGTTTCTGTTTCCTTTCCGCAGACCACGCATACCGCATCATTTTGTGAATACTTCCCCACAACGCTCTTAGTTCGCAAGCAACCTGCTCTAGCCTCAAAAAGCAAAGCGGTCTGTAAAGGGTGCATCCCTGCATACAGGGTCTTCTTACGGGGAAGAAACCTTTAGTACTAAAGAGTACATTATACTTAGAGTTGTTCGTTTTCGGGTTTTATATCTTAACACGAACGTGTTTTATGACGGGATACATCAAAATTTCCCTGATGTCATATCCGTCGCGGTAATCACGCCAGTATACCTTTGCCGAAGCGACCCGCCAGCAGGACGTCGCTCCCCAAGCACACCCACAAGACAGCCGCCGATCGCAAATCATGCTCAGCTGCAGATTTTACTGAACATTTCACTTTCGTGTTTTACTGATTCCTATGACAGCGGAATGAACCACAGTACATTCGCGGAGCCGTATGCTGTCATTTTTTGTTAGTTTACGGTTCAATAAAATAATTCATTTCTCGTTTGTTAGCTGTCTGAATAGTTCCACTGCACTTTTAAAGCCAACAAAAGGAATAAAAAAACAAGATTCTGCTTGTAGTGAAGATACAGGCTGGGTAATGACGAATGACGTCATTAAAAATACAAGTACAGATGAAAGCTCCCGCCTTTGACATTTCGGTTATCGCTGTGAGTGGGAAAGCGAGTCGATACCACATGGGATCTCGCGCCGACCAGCGACCCGAGAAGTGTCTCAACCCGTGTTTCAGTACGGGACATGTGTCACTCGCGGCAATATGCGCGCGTCATCTAGCAGTTCTTGTGTCCACCAAAATCTATAGTCTGGGTTCGTTCACTCCGGCGAGTAGCGACCCGCACGGGTGGGCGTTCGTTCTCCTTTTATTATCTGCCTTCAGTAGTCTGGTGGACGTTGTTTCGAGAGTGCTTCGCGAGAGCGGTTGGTCATTGTCTTCCACCCAATACGCAGAAGTGCCGCGGAGAGAAAAATGCTAAATCGAGCGGCCTTGCAAAACTCTTCGTCCTCTGGTTCCACCCTTTCTATCATAGTACCGTCCCTGCACAATAAAGAAGCTGAAAAAAACGGCATGTTTGAGCTCAGTTCTGAAAAAGTAAATATATATATATATATATATATATATATATATATATATATATATATATATATATATATATATATATATATATATATATAGCATAAGGGTTGGCAGTCAAGAAAACCTCGGAAAGCAAAGGGGGGAATGCGGTAGGTCATAGAAACAGATGGAGTTTTTCGAGTCAGAAAGAAAGTGGTGAAAAAAATTACACCATCTTCCCGTGGGGAACCCTGATGAGGATGCGAAGCATCGTGGCGGTTCCGTGTGGTTCCATTGTGTTACCGTTATGTTGAGTGATCTGGTTTTTACTAGCGCCAGAGGGAATTCCGCGTCCGGGTCCACACCGGTGGCAAAGGCACCCAAGTGCTGTTGTGTTACGCTGAGTAGGCGGTGGTTCTCGAGGCGCCGAAACTCGTCCATCATGTTCTTGTCGATGTTGTCTCTGTGGTAAAATCGGTAGTCTCCGTCAGCTTTGGTGAGGTAAAGGTTGTTGACATTGGTGCACCGGCTGAGAGCAATGTACACGCCCTCCTCTTCGCAGCTTTGTCTTCTCGTTCTTCTTCTTCTTCGGCGGTTCCCCTACGGGAAGATGACGATGGTGGTTGAACGCGAACCTATCTCGTGATGGATTCTTTGGTTGGCCAATCCCTAGGGGCATCCTGACACAATCAGCATCAGAGGCGCTGCGGACGGGGCTGGTTGAGCTGCAAGGCGCGTGGCGCTTCCCGCCACAGCTTTCCACGGGAAATTCAGCATCCCCCTCTAAAGTTTTCAGTTCGTCGTTTCCGTTGACGTTCAGCTTCGCGTGCCTTCGTTGTATCAGTAGCTGCTTGACGTAGTTTGAATGAGTCAAGGACATAAGGCGCGTTCGTAGCACTTGCTCCTGTCCCTGATTTGTAGCGTAGTGGGAAGAGCACCGCGTACCTCCCGTTGCGGCCAGAGAAGTCGTGGGATCGAAACCGGGCGCCGCTAACTATTTCTTTTTTTTTTTATAGTGTAGTATCGCGGAGCTGTGGGTGTAAGGAGGATAGTTGCGCATGCGCAGTGAGCGTGTGGACGGCGCCGCCATCAACGACGCAGGACAAGGCGAGCCTAAGAAATGCTCCGCATTTAAAAATGCTTGCCGGGTGAGATCCGAACCCACGACCTCCAGAATACCGGTCTGTTCTGACAGTCTTGGTGCCAAAGGTAGCCTAAAAGGGTTCAACGCTGATCGACCACTCTCGACATGTCGTAGACACTCGAGTCACGGCGCGGGGGTTAAAAAGAAGGTCCCCTTCACCCCGAGTAGTCCGAGTGGCGCTGGCTACCACCCCCAAGTTCAGGAAACAAAAAATACCTTGACATAAATACCCTAGAAAGTGGTGGGGAAACAGCCCCGCCGGTAGCGTAGTGGTTATCGCACCAGACGGGTATTCTGGAGGTCGTGGGTTCGGATCCCACCCGGCGGGCATTTTTTCACCACTTTCTTTCTGACTCCAAAAATTCTTCATCTGTGTCTTTGACCTACCGCATTCCCCCCTTTGCTTTCCGAGGTTTTCTTGACTGCTAACCCTTATTCTGTCTTAATTCACCGAGCCCCTCGTTTCCCATTTCTGATTAAATGTATATATATATATATATATATATATATATATATATATATATATATATATATATATATATATATATATATATATATATAGAGAGAGAGAGAGAGAGAGAGAGAGCGAATCAGAATTGGAAATGAGCGGCTCGTTGAATAAACACAGAAACAAATTCAGCAGTACGCGAAAGATGGAAAAGTTTAGGAATTCATCCGTTTGTTGTGCTGAAGTGCGTTTAATTTTTGAAATTAAAGAAAGAAATTGTATACAGGCATGCTCCTTCAATGGGGCCCAAATCAAGGAACTTCAGAATACCGGTCTGATACCATACCAACTATAGGTTACCGGGGAGGCTGTGCTGCCCTCCACTTCCTGGGGTGTTTATGTTAAGGTAATTGTTTCTCAGCTTGGGGGTCGTAGCCGGTGCCGCTCCGACAACTCGGGGGAACGGGAGCTTCTTTTTAACCCCTGTGCCATGACTAAACCGTCTACGGTATGTCTGGAGCGGTCAACCAGCGTTGAAACCTCTTAAGCTACCTATGAAACCAAGACCGCCAGAACCAGGGCCCTCGCTATGCGTGCAGCGAATCAGAATTGGAATTGAGGGGCTCGTTGAATGAACGCAGAAATAAATGCCAGCAGTCAATAACGCCAAAGGTTGCGAAGGGTAAGAATTCCTCCGTTGAGAGTGAGAAAGAGAGAGGCGCTGTCAAAAAGAAGATACTCGAATTCGGTAGTTGGAGAATTTGCCACTGTTGTTGAAAATTTGGGGCCTTTCAGCGCAGGGCAAACAGGACGAAACGAATCGCAGATCGCCGCTCAAATTCGTAGGAAAGAACACCTCGTCTCATGTGTACATGGCTATAATAGGCATCATATGACCAACGCGCTCGGATATTATGTTTGTCCGTTTATTGACATTCAAAGAAACGTTTCAAACCAATTTCAGTTGGAATTGTTTCGGCTACCGTTGTTTAGAAGACCGCATTGGAAAAATGTTCGCAATATCTCGGAGCCTCACAAAATAAGCAAATAACCCGGAGCAATCACCATTGCATGTTTGGTTTGGTGTGTTTCTCGTCTTTTTGATGTGCTGTCTCCCTAGTTCTGTTGATGCAACAAAATAACCCAAACGGGGCCACAAAATTTCTTGCCATGTTTAAATGGTACTTTTCGGAGTACAGCAAATTATTTTAGCGTGCTATGGGTTAGCATACCGTTATTTCAAGCTGAGATACCTTAAGCAGAAAATAAATTTAACCAACACTTTCGTCCCCATACGTCACACGCATTATACCAACAAAAATGGTACGCAAATAAGAACACATGAATTTGAACCTCCGAAGACTCATATTTCTGTTTTCGTGTTACACTCGTCCGTGGTAGCACCAAAAATTGCAGAAAACCACCTTTAAAGGCTACACAGAGAGAGAGAGAGAGAGAGAGAGAGAGAGAGAGAGAGAGAGAGAGAGAGAGAGAGAGAGAGAGAGAGAGAGAGAGAGAGAGAGAGAGAGAGAGAGAGAAACATGCACCCCTCCGTCTAACCACGACGATGCTTGAACGCGAAGCTTTCTTGTGATGGATTCTTTTGTTGGCCAGCCCAACGCTGTGATTATGTGCTACTCTGGGGGAACGCCCCATTTTTCTAGATTACCCACAGCAACTCTCGGGTGTGCACTGCATGCGTAGGCCTATCGTTGGGTTTGGGTTGTACGGCGCGAATCGGTACCTGCTGCCTGGCGTTCACTTCGACCATGTCGAAGCGGTTCACTTTTGGGATATTATGCAGCGAACTTTACACAAAGACTCCCCACTTAACCCGCATGGTACGCGGTATTTACCCACAGAAAATAACGAAGGAGTCCCCTACGATATAATAATGCTCCTCGACCTTCACAGCATATGGCGGACGCGCATGGCGTGGCTCCATGGCGACGTGGATGCCCGACCGGCCCGGCAGTTTCTGCGGAAGAGTGTCACGCAGTTCGTTGAGGGGCTGAGAGTCCAGCAGCCAGTACCAGATTGGTTGGATTTTTTCTAGAGCCGTTAATTACTCTAAAGTGATGATTAAATGACAAAGCCTAGCCGGAGGCAGGGCTGGTATGTTTATGTCGGTGTGTGTTGTACCACATGCAGCGTGTGGTTATTTTTGTGTTGTACGTGTGCGTTGAAGACTGGTAATAAAGACAAAAAAAAAAGTAGAAATGGAGCAATCGAATGGACGCTGGCTTCAATACCCGGGGGACCCAGGTTCGATTCTGGCCAGCGAAAGCGTTTTTTTTTTACTTCACTAACGATCATTCATGGTCATCGTCAGAGAAAATTGGCTTTTCTGCAGGGCGTATTGGCGTACACCGGCATCAGTGAGGATACTAAAGCTTCGCTTTAAAACGTGACCTGCTTAGTTATATAGTTATATTACAGTCAGCTTTTCACGGAACGAAGAAAAAAGCTCCGACAACAGACGCGCCTGATTTACGTCGCAGATGCGTAATCCCTGAGAGGCGATTGGTTAGCGTGCATTTGCGGCAGAAATTTCCATTTTTTTGGTTGCTTCAGCAATACAAACAGTCGATGACGACGTTGGCGTACTTGCAAAGCGGCGTGGACTCTAGGTGTTTGAGCCAAGCGTGGATGTTGCTTCGCCGGAGAACGGCACACCGGTTATATGCGCAGCGCGCCCGAGGGAGAGGAAACCGCGGAAGAGAGAGTACTGCACATGCGCCGGCCCCAGTGCGTCTGCCGCGGCTATGACGCAACGTGCCGCGTATATGACGCAACACAATCCAACACGATCCACTTTAATCCAATCCAATCCAATCCAAGCCAAGCCAAGCCAATCCAATCGAATCCAATCCAATACAATGCCCCTCGCGAGAGAGTGTTCGCGATCGGAGAGGAGAGGGGGTGAGCGGCGGAGAGCGCAGCTGGCGCGGCGAGGAGAATGGGGGAGGGGTGGACAACGCCGACGACAACGACGACGACGACGCCGGAGGGACAAGGCGAGTGAATCAGATGCTCTGCATCCAGTATCATTAGGGCAAAGACCGCATGGCATCATCACGTAGACACAAGGAGAAGTGAGTGCGAAGAGCGAGGGAGAGGAGGAAGGAAGTGGAGCGCGATTTGTGCAGAAGCGAGTGACGTAGTAGAGCGACAGCCAACGGGCCGCGAGCGGGTGCAGGTGACGTCGAGCCGATGCGGTGATAGCCTCAGTTGCTTGGGGACATTTGGCGCGCCGCGTCGCTGCTTGTAAGCGTCGGTACATAGTGTAAAATGGTGTGTGAACCGACTGCAGGGCCGAGTAGCCGGCAATAGAGGATAGAATGGCAAAGACGGCGACGAAATATTGAGGCTGCTGAACAACAGAAAGAGCCACAGGCAGCCAATGCAGGCGCTAACTGGGCAAAGGTGTTCACGGAGACTGGGGAAGAACGCCGAGTGAATTTGGCACCGAGCGCGATTGCGACTCGTAAAAGGCGTGTGAGAAACGGAGAGACGCTGAGTTGCAAACTTCTGAAGTGCAGGCAAAGTGTGCACGTCGGGCCGATGCTCAAGTTCGCGAGGCAGAGGAATGAGATTCTATAACGCATTCATAACGATACACCAATAGCTTTCTTATTAATTTTTATGAGTTCACACTGAGGCAGTTCCACGATTCAGCTTCACCTCGTGCATTCAAGTGACAAATCTATACCGTAAACAAAGCAAATTTGGCGAATGACAGCAACATGCTCGCCATTTGACTAAGAAATGTGATCTGCGCAGTGCCACTGTGCCATCCAGAACGTCATACTTGCACCACGCGGTGAAACAGCAGCGCAGTCCCAACTTTTGAGTCGAGTCGTTACGTTCGATATCGTCATGCGCCAGAATTTTATCGTTGGCTGCATGGATCGATCCATTGAGTATATTGTGGTGAAACTGAGCCACAGGATTGCCTTAGAGTGTACTTTGCGGATATATCTTATCGTGGAGTTCCGCTCTCCACGCTACTTATTTTTTTTTTGCGCGTGTCAGTGCCCTATAGTATCTTGTAAGTCTACCAAGACCTACAGTTCACACATAAAACTACTGCACGATTGTTCTCTGTTTAGGTTAGATCACAGGTTTAGCTTTCTTCTGAGTGAGGAAAGTGACGGACAGTGAACGTAGCAGTCCCCATAAAAACTGGCGAAGGGCATGCCATTTCTCGCATGGATAACCTCACGTCGTGACATCGCATTTGTAAAGACCGTATAAAAGCCATCGATAAAAAAACCCAAGCAGATGCCTGATTTACTGTCGATCAAAGAGCTTAGGCATGTTATTGTAAAAACGACGGAACCCAGCCTCGGTAGACGCGAGTGTGTTGCCCCGCTCTCTTCAAGGCTGGGTATTGTCGTTTCTTTTAAATACGAGAGTCTTTCTTTAGCAACTCAAGCTCGAAAATGTTGGTCTGCCTGTCTGTCTGTTTGAACGAAAAGTTTATATGGCCAAACCGTTCCGAACCACAAATCTGGCACCGTACTTCATACTTGACAAAATTGCCAAACAAAAAGACATTACGCATATTTTAGGCACAAGATCGACGCACAAGTGGTACTCGCAGTGTTCTTTTAATTGAAAGTAAATGTTGGCTTGATATTTATGAAAGAAATTAAATACTAAGTGCCGAAAACAATATTTTCACCCCAAAATACAAGAACAGCTCGCAGACCTCGTGGCGGTGTTTCAAGTTCAACAGTAACGAAAGGTTCCAGTAGATGGCTGGAGCCATGGAAAGCGGGAAAATTTGAATTTAGCAAACATCCTCCGTGTTTATCGCGGGAGGAGAGAAGAGGGAGAGGAAAAGCGTGAAAGGTAGGTGGGGGAGAGGAGAGAGGCATTTAGGCGGCAGAGGTGGCAGAAGGTTATCGTCTTTCGACGGCATTTGCAGCGAAGTGAGCATATGCCCGGCCATTTTAGATGCAAAGCATCTCTTGCTCTCGGCTCCGTCGTCCGTCGTCCATCCACCCGCCGGCCCAGGAAGACACCGGCAACTCTGTCGCTCCAGCATCTCATGGTCGGGGCTATGTCCCCCCCTTGTTGTGGCGCCGTCCACACCCCCACTGCGCATGCTCGGTTCATCTCGGTCCGGCCCAGTAAGACACCGGTAACACTGTCGCTCCAGGAGCCATTAAAGGGTAAGACACCACCGGGCGTTCAGCAAGCCGAGCATGCGCAGTGGGAGTGTGGACGGCGCAACAACGACAAGGGAGGGACATAGCCCCGTCGCATCTAATAAAATTACACAATCTTCCCGTAGGGGAACCCTGAGTAGTATGCGAAACAGCCATGGGCTCAACGCAATTTCCCATTTCGTAGTTCCGGTAAGTGAAAAGTGTGGTAGTTACCATGGAAACCAAACTGTAAATATAACGGTAGCTACGTACCTCAACCTAACGGAAACGACGAACTGAAAACTAATGGGCACTTGAATCGACCCCATGGCTGCTTTGCATACTACTCAGGGTTCCCCTACGGGAAGATGGTGTAATTTTTTTTTCTTTCAAATGTGTACCAACACATTGGTGGCTACACACAACTCTTCTACTTTGGTTCATTGTACTTCATTGAAACAAAAAAAAAAAGGGTTGTGAAACAGGAATCGGCGTTTTGCGTTGTCGTGCAGGTAATAAGCATCTTATTAACAGGAATTGTTTTTTTATTTTGCATGTATTCGCATTTGACCGAAAATAATTGGTCACCCCCTAGAAGAACTTGTATACTCTACTGATTAGCACTAAATTCCTGGAAAATACTGACGATATCATTTAGGCAAACTATCTCAAACTTTGAGTTTGAAGAGGCCGATCTACCTCGGAAGAAAATAAAGAAACTTTGCACTCTGAGACCATGGGACGTGACGTATATGGGGGGGGGGGGGGGGGGGGGGGACTATTTGAAGTTGGTCTTATACATGTGCTACGGGGTCGTTGAAAAGGCCTGCAAAAGGCCGTTGAAACGATTGTCTACCGATTGCCCCATTGTAAATATACAGGGAGCAATTGTGGGTGAGAGTCCCATTGTCAATTGAAAGTTACAGGGTAGCACGGGCATTAGACTCTCCGATTACGCCTTTTGCACATACACTTTTATGCCCTACCTACATCACCTGTAACATAGTATGGTTGCAGCCCTTGCAGCTGGGAGTCAACCCTGGGACACCATGTTTAGTTTTAAATACGCTGAAGGAGCTTTTGACATCACGGGGAGTAAAATTTTGGTGATCCTTCAAAGTCAAATCGCATGCTCGGATCACGGTGGTGCGTTTCCCACGCATCTCTAGAAATATCTTCTCCCATTTAGGGCAGAAGGTACTCCAGCCCTACCTTGAAAGGTTGTGTGAGCTTTGAGAATCCAATAGGTTTGCGTAGCAACAAAACCAAAACCAGCTGTCCGGAGTTTCCACGCAGCCAGCGAAGGACCTGTTAGCCTAGAGTCGGCTCGATGCGACCTCGCGTCGTCATTTCGATCACGTCTTGGGCAGCGAGCCAGTCGACGGCAGGGTTAATCGATTGTTAATCGATCGCAGCGATTATTTCTGCTTTTCCCGCTTGGCCCGATTTTTCGCATCGCAGCCGCCGCGTTTTACCGGGATTCAGCTCCAGGTCACGCTTAGTTAACACACTGCGAACTGTGCAAAGCGCCTCTCATCATTACTGTACAGGGCGTGCCGCCAAAACGTGAGCGAACTCTCGAGAACTACACCGAAAACGGGGAGCGGAAGAAGTCACGTGCTGGGCGGAAGCGGAAGCACGTAATCACCGTCGCACAAACAGAGCAAAACGTTATCGACATACTT
Source organism: Haemaphysalis longicornis (assembly GCF_048455015.1). Taxonomy (NCBI): domain Eukaryota; kingdom Metazoa; phylum Arthropoda; class Arachnida; order Ixodida; family Ixodidae; genus Haemaphysalis; species Haemaphysalis longicornis. The sequence goes on from NW_027526295.1 coordinate 179,050,696, forward strand.
TACCGCCTTCCTCGACTGGGTGGTATACAACGGAGAAGCTTTTTTCATGGAGGAGGTAAAAGCCCTGCGCTAATGACGTGTCAAGATCTTGTATCAGAAAAGCGAGTGAGAGGCTTCACTATTGGACTACAGATGGGGTTACAGGGAGTGAACTGCAGAAAGAGTTGAACTGAGATTGGTGGGATGCGGCGTGCATAGATTAAGAAGTCTGTACCAACTAGCCTAACTTTCGGCGTTGCTTCAGTACATGCACTGTTAGGGTGTGTCTGGCATCTATTATCACCTCATCGAGGCTACCGGATGAAGCGGGCGCCGAAGTTAAGGGATATAAACTGGCAGCACTATACAGAGCCTCTTGTATTCCAGTTACTCTCGCGGCGTGATGCTGATGGAAGATGGGGATAAGGATGAGAGCTCTCTTGAACGCACGAGTTCGCGCGCGGAACGTTAGTTCGTTGTAGTTTGGAGCGTCACGATTTCCTTGCGTTTTGTCTAAAATCATTTTCGCTCAGCACTGAATCAGTCGTCTCCTCCACGGCAAGAGTACTGTTTTCGCCACTCGATCATGACGCCCTGATGGCTGTAAAAATAAGAAAATAAAGTTAGGTTTGTGTCCCGAGTTCAAAATACAGCAGGCATCTTCACCTCTTTGTTCCACTTGTGGCACACGAGAAGACATTCATCACGTCATATCATCATCATCACCATCACCAGCCTATCTACGCCCACTGCAGGGCAAAGGCCTCTCCCATAGATCTCCAATTACCTCGGTCCTGTGCCAACTGTGACCAATTTATACCCGCAAACTTCTTGATCTCATCTGCCCATCTAACTTTCTGCCGCCACCTGCAACGTTTGCCTTCACTATATGCATGCGTTCACATGCGTGTGTTCAAAGCACATCGGGCAGACAGAACCTTATATGGTGGGTCTGTTACACTCACGTGCCGTGAGGTTCACCTGTCGCACAGAACACACTACAGTAATATTTTTGTTTCGCCGCTGGGAACGCGCGAAGGTAGCGTGATTGTAAGCCACTCGGCTTCTATTCACCGCGAGATCGACATGTAGGTGGCGACAGCGTCGCGCTGCTAGTGTGGATGCTCCGCTGAGCGGCCCGTAAGAATGCACACTGTGGGCGCGCTTCGTGCCTTTTTCCCGCCGTATGTGCGCACGAAAGGCGCAGACAAGAGTGGTATGCTGTAGTTCGGTTCCTCAACATTCAATATATAGCATGGAAGCGGCAATACGATTTTAATAGTAAGCCAAAATAGCGGCGACCTATCGGGAATCTCAGAACGGCTGCAATAATGACAATGAACTTGTACGCCGTGGCTCGTAGAAAGCTCGATCTTTGCAGACTATGGCTTTGAGCCTTCATTAAAATCATAAATAGAAACAGATCAGGAAACCTCTTTCTCTGGAATTCAGTTTACAACAGCAGTTTCAATCGCCTTTGCTGGTAGCATGACGCATTCTTGCGTTTGTGGGATGCCCTGAAATGGTAACACCATCTTAACAGCCCTGAAATTTTTTCTAAGAGCTTACGCTATTTTTTGTGCGTTAGGAAGGCAACATAACATTACTGAATTTTAACCAGCGCAGAGATATAAATGCAAACGTTCTAACAGGTCTTCTGCGCGCCGCTTAGTTAAATAAAATTTTAGCTACTCTGAAGGCAGGTTTGGTGAATAACGATGTCGGATCACTTATTTAATGCTTTCGTCGGGAGTGACCTTGCGAATTAAATTGCTAACGCGCGCAGTGCAATCAACAGCTCAAGTTTAGCTAGACTTGGAAAGTGACAAGCAGGTTTGCAGTGTGTAAACCAAGCTTCTGGGACCTCACAGTGAGCACAGATTTTCTGTTACTGCTGCACTGTTGACCATTTGCGTTCCTTTTAAAGTCTAACAGGGGCCTAAAACAGCGAGATGTGTTTGCATTCTTCCGGAATGTCGCTTAAGAACCATAAAGATGGCAAATGAAGTTGCCCTGTTGCAGATGTAGTAAAATGTTCCTTTTTATTTCTCGTTACGAAACAGCGCACCGGGTTCCCGGCAACTACTTTGTGTTGAAACTGAACCTCGTTTTTGTCTTGGCATTTAATTCTTGACGATTGGTTAAAAAAGGCACGGACAAAAGTTTTCTGTGCATTTCATTTTTCTTTTTAGGGTGTGGTGGGGTTGCGTTCTGCCAACGTTCCAAGCGCAGCGAGAAGAGAACGCATGTAACGCGAAAAGCCAAACGTTGGTTGTCAGTATTACTAGCAATTGAAAGTAAGCTAGGCGTCGTGTTCCGTAGCGGTGAAAAATCAGTACTTCAACAAGTAGACGCCAGTATTTTCAAAACTGATTAACCCCCCTTTTGGCGCGAGATTGTGCAGGAATTGTGGCTCGTCTTTTTCAAAATTGTATTGAAAGCGAGCATTGAGGGAAAAATAAAAAAAAATCCAGCGAGTCATGGCACACACCCTCCGCACATGTGGGCAACAACGTGAATTATATTACGTGATGTTTTCTCCTTCTTTAAACTTAGGTCCACCTTAAGAGGTTGAGACGTGACCATATTAGGTGTTTAGTTATGCTGGATGAAACACGTTTCTGGACAAGGTGATTCATGTCGGGATTTGACAATGGGGTATATAAAAATGACAAACGAAATGCCACAGGACAGGCGCAAACTCACAACTGCTTAATTTTACCCAGAAATCCGCCCGAAATACGCTTGCGCGTCAACAGATACGTATTTTAAATAATAAGTAAAATTAGCAACACAGTATAAGCAACGTCTGTCCAAAAATGGTACTTATTTTCGAAATGGTACGGAATAAGAATTCGATCACAGAGGCGCTTGCGGGTGTAAAATACGTCCCCGGTAACGTATGGACGATAGCGCACATGCAGGTCTTGTTTTTGTTTGTGTCTTCTTTCTATAAGGACACAGCGCAATTTTACAAGGGTGTGGCAAATGCACGGGTATGCACACTTCTTGTCGCTTCTTACCCGTTCCGTGCATTAAACTTTTATCCTTTAAATAACTACCACGCCAACTTCAAAAAGCACCCTTTGACATTCCGAAAACGGCAGGCAACTGCGCTCATCAATAATAAAAGTGCAATGCGTCGAAGCAATGTTTACAACACGTTTCACACTCAAGCGGCGACCACGGCGAAGATGTTTCGTGGAATTAAACCAGCGCATTGACCCCCAACAGCCGCTGATTATTGCGTCTCAGAGGAAATGTGGAAGTAGAGGTAACTATGTCATTTCTTCCTGCAAAACAAGTACACATGTTGGTTGTTTTATCGTGTGCAGCACGCGTCTTGCGCCCTGCGCAACGTGAACGAGCAGACGACGCGAGAGCGCCATCCACACTAGGAGCGGTTCGTCCCGCCGCCGCCAGGGGCCGACTGTGTTCGATCTCGGGGCGAATACTCCAAGAGTTTTAGATGCGACGCTCAGAGCATCTCTTGTCGGCGGCCCTGTCCTTCCTGCGTGCGTCCGTTGTTGTCCGCAGCCACTCTCCCCCTCTCCTCTCCGATAGCGAACACTATCTCGCGAGGGGCATTGGATTGGATTCGATTGACTTGGCTTGGCTTGGCTTGGATTGGATTGGATTTGGATTGGATTGGATTAAAGTGGATTGTCTTGGATTGTGTTGCGTAATAGCCGCAGTACTCTCTCTCTCCGCGGTCTCCTCTCCTTCGGGCGCGCTGCGCATATAACCGGTGTGCCGCTCTCCGGCGGCCTTTCAAGCCCGTTCTACATGGAGCGAATTTCGCCTGCGAATCCGCTGGAACGAACATTCGCACTTGCGAAGTTCGCAATGCCTGGAATTGTCGTCTACATGGGGCCTGCGAACGCCGCGATTTTCGCATTTCAGATGCGCCTTGTTTGCAGACTGAATTAAGTTTGCCACCAGAAGGTTGTTGTGATTTAAACAAGGGTGGTTTTATTTTACTTTCTTGGCAAGTTGTTTGTGCCTGGTTTGCGGTAAATATAAGTATATTTGTGGTTTTATATAATAATCGCCAATCCTTTATCAATATACGCACACACAGCAGAGAAGACAAACGTTTTGGTGTGCCCGCGCTTTTGTCGCGCTCATACAAGCAACGCCATCTGGTTTCCAAGCGTGCAAGTGGTGCCGAGCTGTGCTCCTATTGGCCGCAGGTCCGGCCCCTCTACGCCGCGCACGCCGCACGAGCGGCGTTTGCTCGACCGCTTCAAATGTTTGGCACTTTGCCACAGCAACGAAAAAGGGTAGTTTTGCCGCACGAGCGGCGCCGCATCAGCGAATTCGCAGGCGAAATCGCTCCATGTAGTACGGGCTTTAGTCGACGGTTGCTCTCCGCTTGTGTTGGAACCCCCCTCAGCGTCGCATCACACCAGGGTTCCCGCGAGGAGAGGTGGGCGTAATTTTTTCTCTTTACTCTTTACTGCAACGGCCATTGTATACCCCGAGCAACAACGACAACAACAATAAACGAAGACGACGATGACAGTTCTTCGCCCAATAGGGCAGTTAAGACTTTCCCTTAAAAAAAAAAAAGTGGTTACGACGGCAGTACCTTTTTCGCCGGCTGGGGCCATATATAGTGCACGAGAAATAAATTTCTCCCGGGAAAAGTAAAAACAATTGAGGAATCTCGATTACTCTGCGCAAAAGAAATAAGACTACACGAAAAAAAAAAAAAACTAACGGCACATGGACTGACATTCAGCACAACGTAAAGAATATGCTCTCACGCACAACAGGACTAAGCGAATTCTGAGCTGAACGATAAGCAGTTTGATCGCGCACAAAGGGTTTTCGTTTGACTTTAGTGGCGTTCGTTTTCCGTTCAGGGGCAGGAGAGCGAGCTGAACGAATGGAACTGCCTGACAGACAGTTTCATTTGGATAACGCAGGCGCCAGCCTTCCACTAAGCGGAATTCGTCGCGACTACCAATCAATACGCGCGGAAACAGAGGGTCCGCGTGCGCATAATTATTGAAGGCTATCGACTCGGGGCGCAGCTGCTTGCCTGTTGCGAGTAGTGGCCCGACGAATATTTAATCGGGCGCGCTACGGGCGTCAGCGCTCGGCTGATCAGCTTCGTTAAGGGACGAAAAAATGGTCTGCTTTCGCCGAGTTTCTGAAAAACAACAGCAAGAAGGTATTTGACCGAAAACGGACCCCAGCGATTGATTTCATTCTCTATTCCTTGCTAGGCAAGCAGAACCAATAGCAGCAGTAATGCTTGCAAACCTCCACGCGACATTAGTAATTGTCGGGCGCAGACTAACTAGCTTTATTCGTGTTTTCGTGCCAGTACGCCAGCTGATGTCGCCACGTCAAGTGAACGAGAGTTTCAGCCAAACTAAAAGGGGACGTAAAGGTAAAGTATAACCTTGTTCAATATGAAGGAACCAGCCTTTGGGTAACTAAATCAGCTCTATTCCATCCACGAAAACCGTCCTCTAACTTCTAACAAAAAAAAAATCACGCCATATCCACGGAATGAATGATGATAAGTTGGGCGAAGCTCGAGAGGGGGAGATCATCGGTAACCGTAACTCTCCCGTGAGAGTTCGCCCATTTCATCATTAAGAAAGACGTAAGACTGTGTGCGTACATTGTAAAAATTAACTTTTATTTTCGGAGTCAATGCTCCCAGGCCCAGACCTGGTGAAAGACTCCGCGCCATCGAGGACTACCCCGCACCTCCACCACAATTTGTCACGTAGGATGGGACACAACGGTAAAGAAAGAACTTTTATTTAGGGCGAACTTGTGCCCGAACAAGACGAGAGGAAACGAGCAAAGGTCCTTGCGTCTCGTTCGATCTCCGAGAACGACTGCCTGCGTTCGTGGCGTGATCTCTTGCGTGATCTCCCCCTCGCAGTGCACGTGCGCTCGCGCCTCCGTTGGCGAACACAGACAAGCTCGCGCTCCCGGTGCCGAGTTTGCGCTGCCGGTTGCAGCCGGTTCTTGCGCGTGCAACGCGGCCCACTTTGCGACATCTACGAAAGCATGCGGCGGTCACGTACCACGAGACACAAGGGATGGACAGACCCATGGCTTTAGGAGCTGCGCCCCTAAAAAAAAAAAAAAAACGCGAGAATAGTGGAAGAACTTTCAAACTTCGCGCCACACGACGTCAGCAGTGATGAAAAAGCGGCAGCAGGGACGCAAAGAGAGACACATAATCAGTGCGTTAACTACATGTTGCAATTCAAGCTATACGATCAAATCAGTCCATTGGCCTCACTATAATCATCGCCCATTGATGTTTTGGTCGGCAGCCGTCAGTAGCACAAAGAACATTATGTGACGCCATAGAAACCTCGACAGAAAGTGGCCGCGGAGTCGTCTCTGCTTCATGCTTTCACTGTTATCAAGTATGAAGTTTGAAATAAAGCTGGTGTCGTTGTTATCGGAACAAAGCAGTCTTTAATGAATCAAACTTGTATTTTGTCTTCACGGCCTTTTATACAGCGTGCGAGGTGCAAACGCGGCCAGATGTAGCCCTTCTACTCGATTATTCGTAGCGTCCGCATGATTCCAGCATGGCGCTTGAAAAAGGAAAGAGATTTAATTAAAGGACTGCGTGACAGGCAGATGGAAAGGAATTTGTGTTGGTTTTGCTGTGATACTTGTGTTTGGCTTTCAAAGCCTCACCATTGGCTGTAAAAAGTATGCATGTGTTGCTTATTCCGATAAAAAAACCAATGGAAACAGTGTGCGCACGATGCGGCTCGAGGCTTTACCGACCGAGCTGGCGTCGACACTTCTGACCCAGACGCTCACTCGCTTCGCTGGACGGGCAGAGACAGGCTTGTGTCTTACAGGGAGCTGACTACTCATTACCGGCTTGTACGAGCCCGCTACCCCCCCCCGCTCATCCATCCTTCAGTAAAAGGCAATCTGTGGTTTAATAAAATTGACAGTTGGGCTAGTTGGTTTTGATTCATCGTAAGTAGCGCTAGAGACGAGACACAGAAGAGGAGACACACACGACGGCGCTAACTCGCAACTGACTTTATTAGGCGAAAACACAAATATATACCCAAAAGAAAGAACACGTGCCCAGGTCAAACCCGAAAATGCAGTTTGATAAACACAAAGGTCATAGGATTACGATTCGAAAAAAACACACAAGATTACACTGCACATAGTCAACAACCAACCAGCGAAACATCTAAGTTAATGCATTTGACAAGAACAGAAATTCCTTTTCATGAAGTGCTACCGACGCGTGGCTGATACACTTATCCTCGTGCTTTCTTATATAAAAAGCTTCGATTACCTCGCGTGTCAATTGGTGCCTGTGTCGCCATAACACACTGGTGTTTTCAAAAAGTGGACAGCATTGCGCCTGGGTCTTATCTTTGTGGGTCGCGCAATGTCGAGTGATATGTGCATGAGTTGGGTTTCTTTTGGGTATATATTTGTGTTTTCGCCTAATAAAGTCAGTTGCGAATTAGCGCCATCGTGTGTGTCTCCTCTTTTGTGTCCCGTCTCTAGCGCTACTTACGATGAATCTGTGGTTTGGCGGCTTCTTCAGACGAACTCGTACCCAAACCCCGTCGCGTATAGTCATTGTTATCCTGGACAGTTTTCAGATAAATGTCGGAGATGCAAGGAACGGGCCGATCTTGCACATATATTATGGGCATGTCCTCAGGCGACTCCTCAGAGCCGCAAAATTAGCAGTAATGAGCAGTGGGAGGCCGTACTGCTCAGCTCAGACCCGGCGAATCAAGTCTGGGCCGTCCAGTTAGCCGAAGACGCTGCTAGGACCCAAGGGCTCCTGGCCGACGCCTAGGGTGGCGGTCTAGCTCTCCTCCACAAACTGCACAAATAAAAGTTCTCTCTCTCTCTCTCTCCCGTGTTTCTTTCATCTGTTCCGGTTTCGACATGCTGTTCCGTCTTTTACTCGCAAACGTACGTGTCCCGCCTATGAAATCGCCGAGATCAAGTCGGCAGCTGGACAGCCAGCCGGGAGAGGGTAGTGAGCGCTGGATGAGGAGAAGGAGGACAAGTGGGAGTGGAGAGGAGGAGCGCACCACGGAGCGGGGAAAGAAGGAAGGTCACGCCCTGCTCAAGATCAAAGCGGATGCGCCTCGGCAATAAAACACAAAGAAGAGCACAGTAACCAGAGAGAGAGAGAGAGAGAGGGAGAGAGATGACTTTATTTGATGCCCGAGATGTGCTCTGAAGGGTAGACGACGACTTGGACGGTCCCCCTCCCTCAGCCGTCAGCGAGGATTCCTTGGATCCTCGCGGCGGCTTCGGCCATCCGGACTGCTAAAATAGTCATTATACCTAAACCTGGAAAAAAGCTTCACATTTTAAGACCAATCTCTTTAACATCTTGTATTGGCAAGCTCCTCGAACACGTCGTTCTTAACCGTATCAGCAACTACATGGACGATAGTGATCTATACCCGCACACTATGATAGGGTTCAGATCAAAGCTTTCGACCCAGGATATTATGTTAGAAATCAAGCATCAAATAATCGACGGCGACAAACTTTCTCCTTTGGACACAAGGGCAATCTTAGGTCTAGACCTCACCAAGGCTTTTCATAACGTCAGACACGAAGCGATACTAGAGGGGCTAGTCAAGATCGCCCCGGGGAAGCAAGTATACAATTACATCAGAGACTTCCTTACAAATAGGACTGCTTCCCTTTCCGTTGGCAGCCTTGAGTTGGGTGACTTTGCAGTTGGGGGTAGGGGTACACAGTAACCAGTTTCCCCCTTTTTCACCGGTGAAGTCCATGTGAAGCCCGGTGACTGGAAATTGCGGCCACACCATGGACACGTGGTTGAGCAGCCAGCTTCCGATCACGTGCACTGTGGCGGCCGGCGCACACGACAGCAAGCGCCGTGCACAAGCTTAACAAGGCGACTAATAAACCTGGACTGGGCATCCCCAGGATGCTTGCGTGTAAGCTGCGTTCACGAAGTGAAACATTGCTATAATTTTAGAGCGCAGCTCTTAATCGCCCGCTCCTATGGTTTCGCGTCGCCGTCGGCCTCGGTGTAACCGAGCGGACGAAGAGAACACCGAAGATGGACGAGACAGAGCGAACAAAAAATCGGGCCTTCTCCACTAACGTGAAACCTGAGGAGGGGCGAAGCAGGCAGTGTATAAGTGTATTCAGAGATTGTAAGTCTCTCTCTTGCCTTACGGCGCGCGCTGATACATCCCAATTACGAAGAAAGGGGAGAAGTGAAATTCGAAACGGGGAACTGCAAATTTTAAAGTTAAAGCGAGTACGGAGCGAAATAGAAGCAAGGAAGCAAGCGCGAACGAAAGACGAGTGTCCCTGTGTGTTCTTTTAGTACGCGTTTTTGCCCATGAAAATGAAACTTTCTAGCGCGAGGCGCTGAAAAACGAGTGACCCGATGTGTTCTTTTAATACTCGCTACGTTCCAGCGCGAGGCGTTGGAAAATGAGTGTCCCGCTATTTTAGTACCCTTGCCACATGAGAATACGACGACATGGGACGACGACGACATGAGGCGACGATGACATGGGACGCCAGCAGCCCGAGCCACTAAGGTGCTTCGCCCCTAAACGCGGAGTAGGGAAGTATGGCGAAAGTGTGAGGAGGAGGGCGGTATGCAGAGTCCGCGCGAGACATGCTCGGTGGTGTTGACGCGCTGCGAGATAACGCCAGAAGAGCGCGCGTCGTCGTGCGTTCGCTGATGACGCGATTGCATCCTGAGACGCAGCAGCTATACGCCGTCACCGAGAAGACTGCAGTTCGCGCTGCGCTCATATTTCGCATTAGCGAGTATCGTAATCGTCAGGTAATTTTTAGGGCAAAAACCTTTGATTTCCATATTTCAAGGTCGCGTTAGGAGTTACACAAACTCGGAGCTCACGCTGGGAAATGGAAACAGAAGCACCAGAAGAGGGTTCGGAGAAAGAAGGAAGAAGCACAGTTGGAGAGTTGAGGTAAAAAGGACAGCGGCGATGGGAAGGCAGAGAGAAATGTCAGCAGCAGCGCCCTAGGGGCGTTGAGGGCAAATGGGATGTCGCCGCTGAGGAGGAGGAGTGAAATTTCTTTTTTTTTTCTGTGGGGAGGTTGTTTAAGGCATTGAATCTACACCTGGGTTAGGAGGCGCGCCGTAGTGGAGGCTCCGGATTAACTTTTACCACGTGAAAATCCTTAACGTGCCCCGAAATCTCGACACATGGGTGTTCTGGCTTTTCCCCTCCATCAGAAAAACAACCACCGCGGCCGGGATTGAACCCACGCCCTTGACCTCAGCAGCACAACGCCTTAGCCACTGAGCCACCGCGGCACGTGCGAGAGAAATGTCAGCGGCGGCGACCGTAGAACGTTCTGGACGCGCATTGTATACGTCGCTGCATGGGCTCAGAGCTTCACTCCAAATAGCTATGGATGACGACGGTGGAAAAAACACAGAAAAGCACGCCCCGGTGGAAAAAGCTAGGACAGGTGGATATTCCTCTCTTCATAACCGCCGTTGGGAACAAGGGGGTGTGGATGAAGCGGCGGCAGCAACCCGACAAGAGTAAAATGAATGTTGAACAGAAACACTAGATCAACAGAAGGTCCCATTAGACTTCTCGAAAAGTCTTAAATATCCCTCGTAATTTTTAAAAATGCGTCGCCAACTTCTTTATTAAACAAGCGCATACAATAGAGACAGGTCTCTATTGTATTGTGGTGGTACGGGAAGGCCTTCCCGTAACAGCAAGGTATAACGGTTAAAAAATACATTCAAATTGCATGTTTCGATTTCAAATCGAAAAGCAGTGTAAAAGAGTAATTACACGAGATAATTAGATTTATTTATTACTAGCCCCCCAAGCCATTCTGATAATAACCATGCTCCAAAGGAGAAAATCAAAAATGGCGATGTCGGAAAAGCGCAGCCGCAGACCCGAGCTGAGTCGGCTTTACACAGGCCGAACGGATCGAGTCTGCCGAATAAAATTTGCTCGACTCCTGCCTTGTCAACATTGAGGAGGCAATGCAGGTGTATACGACCGCAGTGAATGAGCGAGCTATCTGACAGGAAGGACGACAGGATAGCGTTTTGCCCAGAAGCGTTCGGGCATACTCTTTCATTGGTGGGCACAGAACAAGAGAAATCATTGTACTAGCGAACAAGAACACAGGAACAAAACTACAGAATAGACGAAACACGCGCTGCGTTTCGCCTCTTCGTACTAGCGAACATGAACACAGGGACAAGGCTACAGAAAAGACGAAACGCACGCTGTGTTTCGTCACTTCGTACTAGTAAACATGAACACAGGGACAAAACTACAGAATAGACGAAACACGCGCTGCGTTTCGCCTCTTCGTACTAGCGAACATGAACACGGGGACAAAGCTACAGAAAAGACGAAACATCACACGCTGCGTTTCGTCTCTTCGTACTAGCGAACATGAACACAGGGACAAAACTACAGAATAGACGAAACACGCGCTGCGTTTCGCCTCTTCGTACTAGCGAACATGAACACAGGGACAAGGCTACAGAAAAGACGAAACACCACACGCTGCGTTTCGTCTCTTCGTACTAGCGAACATGAACACAGAACCAAAGCTATAGAAGAGCGGAAACACACGCTGTGTTTCGTCTCTTCGTACTAGCGAACATGAGCACAGGAACAAAGCTACAGAAGAGACGAAACACGGCGTGTGTTTTGTCTCTTATCTTTGTCCCTGTGCTCATGTTTGCTATATAGTGCGATGAAATTCCTAGTTAGTAAACAACTCGCCCAACTTAACGCTTTAGTGGCGCAGAACAGTACTTGGTGATTTTGTTGCTGCATGAGAAGTGTTTCTTGTGTCTATTGGCTTCCGTGGCGATCTTTTAAATGCAGAGCATTTCTTTAACTCACGATGTCACCCGGCGTTGGCGTGCCTCGTTGTCCGCAACAGCCGTTTCAGGTGCGCCCTCTCCCCCAGTCCTCCTCGCCTGCTCTCCGCTGCTCCTCGCGTTTCGCACTTGATCTCACCCCCACTGCTCTCTGCGCATGCGCCGCGTTGCTATGACAACGGAGGCGCGTCGCCTGCGTCGTCTGCTTCCTCTCCGCCGCGGCTGCGCTCCGCGGCGCCGAAGTCAAACGGGAGCGCGCGGCCTCGTCCGCAACAGCCGTTCCAGGTGCGCCCTCTCCCCCACTCCTCCTCGCCTGCTCTCCGCTGCTCCTCGCGTGTTCTTTGCCTGCTCGGATCGCATTCAGCAACAGGTGGGGCGCGCATGCGTCGTAGTTTGGCGCGGGAGCAACAACAGTTGTGGCGTGATCGTGACGTAGTCGTGACGTGGTCGTGGCGCGGTCGTGCCGTGATGGGGCGGTTCTCGGCGTTCGCTCTCGCTGTCAATTTCTTTCGAACCAGATAATAAATGATGTCACGTGACCACTTAATTACGACTCCTCATTAATTACAATAATAATTATAACAACAACAATAACAACCAACAGCAACAACTGCAACAACATTAACGTAACCCAACCTACTTAACGTCGTGCGCCCCCTGAAAATGCTCTGCATTTGACCGTGCCCCTCGCGAGGGGGATGTTTCATAAAATTTTTTGTTCATGCTATTTAGTCGAAGTTGCCTAGTGTTGTAAACGAAAGCTTAAGTTGGGCTGGGTATAATTAGGGGCCACGTTTTGTAGTGCATACAGACAACCTGCAAACTGGGAGTTCTCACACAGCCCACACGTGAAGCCCCTTTTCAAGTTTCAATGCGTGGTTGTCAATTAACAGTGGTCGAGGTCGCATGTAATAAAGTTCACGTAGCAATAGTGTTTAGCCCCCAATAAAAACAGCCACAAAAAGATGTCGGAGATGTAAACTGATTGCAAAGAAAACTTGTTTACAGCCTATGCGGCTCTGTGAAACAATTTGACTATGGTTTGGTTTCGTTCTTTTCTCCAGAGCAATGAAAAATGATTGCCAAGCTAAATATGTGTTTGATGGCAGCCGTGCAAGCCAAGAGCCTGATATCACGTGCACTGTACTTGATTACAATCATAATACTACAGATGACATGTTTGCCTCCTACCCAGAATGCAGGAGTTCAAATGACGACGAAGCCGAGTTTGTTCAACCCCTCAAAGAGAAGAAGGTGCGACCCACTCTTATCAGACAGAAGCTAAAATACGAGACTGGGAGGATTGTTCTTGCATCTTCGCTCTACATGTTACTAACCTCTGTACTATCTTGTTTCAATTGTTTTACAGGAAGGGTGATCATTGCAAATGATGTGCACAACATAAGGACCTACAAGAACAGAGGAGATGGCTCAGAAAAGCTGCTCCAGATGATCTCTGACTTCAGAGAAATGGAGCAGGCATCGATCTCACCCATTACTGATGAAAGCCAGAACCTTCAACATCTGTATGTGCAAACACGCCAAACGACTCTTCAAAGGCTACCCAGAGGTTTTTGTTCCGTACGCAAACTACAAAACAAACGAGAAAATAATGTTCTTGTTTGTTTTCATAATCGAGAATGGTGCGGAGAGGAGCCATGTGGTGGCATATGCTTTTTAAAGCGGCTGCCGATTTCTCTTGTCGGTGCAACTGAGAGGAAGACGGTTAATTGCGCTTTATTGCCTGTATGACGTCGTGTAAATACACAAGGAATGCGTCAACTTGGACGAACACCGGGAAAGACAGGAAAATGTGGTGGAGCTTACAAGTTACCTGGCGTACGGAGAGCAGTAATATTTTCCTCGGGTATTTTGTGGCCAGCTAATAGAAGCGCCCGGTGCGCTTATATTCCACGTTACGAAAAGTGCTTGAGATGTTGAACAAAACTTTGAAAAATTGCTACAGGCGCCATTTAAGGCGCCTATAGAGCCCTCAATTGGGCGGCCAAGAGTAGAAGCGTACGAGCCACGGCTTTACGCCCTTAACAAAATGGGCGCGATACACGAACACGAATAACAGCTCAGCATTGCGAGAAGTTTATCTACATAGGTTGTATACCCTATTCGGATAACACAGTGCCCAAGTCAATTGTTGTTAGGACTAATTTTATATCGGAAAGCTCATCTTTTTTTAGCGATGCTAGAGCTTTCTCTAAAGCCACCACAGGAGAAGTGATGCAGTGCTTGGCTGAGCACAAGTAGGCTCATCCAGCGAACCCGGGATCAATGAAAAGCCGGATGAATATGTCCCATAGTTTACACTCGTTTCCAAGGCCGGCACGGCCATTAGGCTCGTCGCCTGGCGCGTGTTAAGCGCGTGCTCGCTGAGGCAGCGTTGTCGCCGGCGGCAACGATCCGTCATTGGATAAGTTTACACTGGAACGCGCAACTCGCTTCGAACGACCGGCTACCGGTGAGCTCGCTAATGGCAAATTCCAGAGCCACCGTGGCGGATGAGTTGGCGGCGACGGGCCGGAAGCGAGCCCGTGTCACCGAGATAGTAGTGTGAGTCCTCGTTGTTGGATGACAGTGACGTCCTCCGCCTAACTCGGAAGTAAACAGGGGAAAAAAGAACGAAGGGGAGATGTTTACCTAGGTCGGCGCAGTCCTGCGAGAGCGATAACTTTGCTACCCAAGGACCCCGTTTGGAGCTTTGCAGAACAAGTGGATGGTACTACCGTAAAAACCCGCGTATAATACGGACCCGCGTATAATACGAGGTGTAATTCGGGGACAGCAAAATCAGAAAAAAAAGTTTTCATCCGCATATAATACGAGGTAAAGAGCACAGAAAACATTTATTTGCACTGCAGTTATCCTTCAGTCATTGTCAGTTTTCACTGGCACTGTCTCCCGACGTCCGTTCAGTCATCGTCAGGTTCACTGCCGCTGTCTTCTGAAGTCGCCTTGTTGGAAATGTCTTCCCACAGAAACTGGTCCTCAGTGCCATCAAGGGCGTTCGAGATGCCGCATTTCTTAAAAGAGCGACTGACGAGCTCCTCTGGGATGGTGGCCCACGCATCCGCGATCCAGACACAAAGCACTGCTGGAAAAGCCCGCGTCAGCCATCCGGTAGCTGTCACTTACGGGTCTCCTGACCTCATCCACTCTTGGTAGCAGGACCTGATGCAGTCTTTGAAAGGCTTGTTGATGCAAACGTCTAGCGGTTGCAGCTGGGATGTCATTCCTCCTGGAATGACAATGAGTTCGATGCGGGGTTCGCGCAACAACTTATTCACGGCATCGTCCAGGTGGCAGCGAAAGGCGTCCAACATGAGCGCTGACGGGAACCCCCAACAGTTCTCCAGGCCGCCGACACCACACAGACTTTATCCAGTCAAGCACCAGTTGCTTTCTCCACCCGCGAATGCTGCCTTCGGTGACGCCGAACTGCCGTCCTGCGGCGCAATTCATGATGGTCTCGGCACATAAAATAACTTTTCTTTTTATTGCCGTTGAATACTGCCTTCGTGCACCCGACATCGTGAGAGAGTTGCGGGGAACGTGCCGATCCTTCGCGCGGTCAAAACAATCAAAATGGCGCCGGCTGACAGAAGCAGCAGCCGGCTAACGCCACCGCAAGAAGGCCCACCCTCCGCTGAAACCGAAACCGAAAGTGCAAATTTTCGGCTGAAAACTTTGGGATCCACATATAATACGAGGAAAAAATTTTACATAGTAAAATTTGGAAAAAAACCTCGTATTATACGCGGGTTTTTACGGTAAGTCAAAATTCCTGAATTCGCGGCAACAAACAAACAAACAAACAAACAAACAAACAAACAAACAAACAAACAAACAAACAAACAAACAGCAGACAGACAGGATTCAGACAAATAAATAAATAAATAAATAAATGGACGGGCAGACGGACAGACAGACAGACAACTGAAAAAAGGATGAAAAATCTTATTTTTGTGCAAGGTCGGCTGAGGTGGAAACCGATGCGGCGACCATAGGCATCACCTGCCGTGTGCACTGCTTTGAGGGAGTGAGGGACAGTCACCGCCTCCACACGAGTGCTGTAGAATTCAGCCAGGGCAAGGATGACCTTGATGAATCCCTTTCTCTGTTAAGGCCTCCGTGCCTCGCCGAAAAGGGCTGTGTTTACCTCCGCATCTTTTGAATACCTTTCTCGGTGTTTTAGTTTGCCTTTTATTGTTACTTTCTTGATGGCACAAAAGTGCGCGTTGAAAAGCGACCATTTAGAAATTAGTCATTTTCCTCAGTCTCATATCGCTCTATTTATGACGGGAAACGCGCACGTCTCAGTGCAAGCTTTCAGCGTGAATGCGCAGCAATACAAATGCCGCAACGGTTTTCCAACGTCGACGTCCCAAAGGGAACCAAAAAAATAATAGAAGATCCATTGGTCGATCTCCAAAAATTCGTAAGCACTCCTTCTCTCTCTTCCTCGCGAACTTGGGGCACGGTTCGATACTCGCGCCTTCTTTCGGTTTCAGAAGCTCGCAACGCAGCGTTTCTCGCACGACCCTCGCACGCCGTGCCAACAGCGCTTGTCGTTGTAACCGTCTCGTTGGCCACGTTTGGTCGCTGTAGTAGCGGCATATTGGCTGCCTGGCGTTCCTATTGTTTACCACCATTATCGGTATTTCGTCGCCGTCATTAATTGCCATTCCACATTGTTTCGCCGTCTACTCTGTCCTGCACTCACGCCACACTCCATTTCACAAAGAGCAGCGCAACTGCAGCAAATGGCGTCGACGGCTCGGGGCCCGGCTTGGCGCCCCCCCCTCTCCTCACGTGCTCGGTCTTTCTCTGTTCCGTCGCTGTGTCTGTGTCCACGGGTCGAGGGCGCAGATTTCTGCCCACATGACCTCTCGATTGCCCACGCAAAAATTGGCCGCGTATCTGCTCCTTTCGTTGCAAACGTCGACGCAAGACAATAGTCGACTAGTGCCCCTGGCAAGTGAATGCATCCCTTCGCTTTCCCGCTCACCTCTCATGTTGTTCCTCTCCCGTCTCGTTCCTTCCAAGATAACACGCGAGAGGTTTGCTCACGTCAATTTAAATTTACCGCGTTCCACTGCTCCAAGTCGGGTGCCTCAATGCCAACGCTGCCGTACGGTGGAGACGCGCGTGAATCGAGGCGCCCGACTACAACGTTCATAGAAGCACGGTGCCCCACTCCACGAGCGTTCCAAGCGGAACGTGGAACCTATCTAGTGGAACCTTTTGTTGTTGTTGCCGTTTGATTTTTTAGGATTCCGCCAGGTAGCGCACGCAACAGCAGGTGACCGTTTTCTGCAGTTGATGTAGTATTTTATTTGCTATCGCAAAAAGCAAGCATATGTAATTTTTTAAATAAAGGAACACTAAGAATATCACTCCTGTAGTGATTTTCAGCCTTATATTTGCGTAATGTCTTGTTCTTGTTCAACAATGTTGGCAAGTAGGAACATTAACACAGGACTTAAACGTTTAGATTTGGCTGTGAGTATATAAGATTATTGCGCAAATATGTTTCACTTTGGCCGGCTGGCTGAATCGAGTGACAGACGGACAGACAGACATGCAGACAAACAGACCAAAATTTCGCCGTTCAAGTAGCCCAAGAAAGACTATCGTCTTTAATAAAAAAAAAATACGGGTCATTTTGAATTTCCGCCCGACCACTGCTGATATTATTTACAACCTGCTTAATGGTGTGGTCAAGTTGGATCTAGGCCGTAATTGGGTGAGACATTGGTTGCTTGCATTGGCTGCAAAACTTTACGGAAGGTAAAGAAACGCTTTGTTGCGTTTCTCTCCCGGATACTTGGATTCCGCATTTCTTCCCCCTCAAGACGCCGTCAGCAAACGCCGGCCGATAAACAGTCACTGCCGACACAAGAGAAAGTGTTTTTGTTTTGGTTAGTTCGTGGCTGGAAGGAAAGTACTAGAGAGACGGATGAGGAAACAATGAGTTGCGTGATAGGAATAGAAATCAAACTGCCCAGAAGCGTGGCATGTGGGCCCCCATTCCCTCGACCTTCTCACTCAGCCAACTCGATTCGATGTCCGAAAAGACAGAAAGAAGAGGAAGAGCGAGGAAGGTAAAAAGAAAGGAAAATATAGGGAAGGGGGGAGGGGTGGGCGTTACGGAAAAATCTATTTAGGGGAAACAATAAAGAAGGAAAGAACACGTGCATCGCCGTTTCTGTTTGTTATTGCAGTACCACACTTTTACGCATAACAAGCAGTGACGTCATCGCGTCTGCTATGTGAACACTGCGTGCGTTTTTTGTACTCCCTCAAGGAACCATTAGCTCAGCAGTGTCAATAGCTGAAAGATGGCGCTGAACATTTTAAGTGACTTGTACGCAAATAATATCAAATTTTTGTTGTTTCGGCGGGAAAGAAAGCACAGCTCCACGGCGAAACTGCACTCTGTAAAAAAAAGCTGATATGCGCTGTGCGTCGCTATGGACATCACGAAACCATAGGTTAAAAAGAAAGAAGGCGGATCAGTAGGGGAAAACGAAATAAAATAAAAAGAGCAGGCGAAGCGAGCCCAATGCGAAATCTAACGCCCACCGCCCTCAGTTGCTGACAGGCTGACGTCGTACCGCGGCTGCCAGATATTCGCAAAACACGTAGACGGGCGCCACGAACGTTGCTGCACAGGCTGTCGATAGTGCTCCGATGTAAAAAAAAATATAATTCTTTCCAGCGTATCTCAAGGCATCTACTTTCAAAACGCGTCCAAGCACGCCTTTTTCTGCGGACAAAAACATGTCTAGGGACGGTGGGTGGTGGAGACAAAAGGAGGGGTGCGAATAACACGCAACGAAGAAAGATCAGAAAGAAGACAGGGCCCCATCTTAGTGTGGAGGAAGAAATAAAGAAGAAGATCAAGTTGGAGGTGGCTGGTGCTTGGTGAGAAGGGGGAACGGATAAGCGAAAAAAGTAAATCACAAGAGCCGAAGAAGCGCACAAGACACGGAATCGCAACTAGGCCAACATCACCGAGTTCGCGCGGTCACTCTTGCGCTGCCTCGGCCTGCGAAACGCGATCCCCTCGATTCCGACCCTTCGATTGGCCCATATTTAAGAGAGGGTCGACGTCAAAAGTTCGACGCAGCCAATGGAACGCTGAGAAAGCCAGCGACGCGCCGAGAGTTTGCGGGCCTCGTCGCGGAAAGGGGTGTCACACCGGATCTTCTTCGATTCTTCGTCATCTCATACGCACCTCCCGCGTGCGTTCATTCCCTGCGCACACACAATGAGGGAAGCGCGCATTACTATTGAAATCCGATCTGACTCGCGTTGTCGCTTTTCCCGCCTTTTTTTCTCAAGGCGTCGCCGACACATTCCGCCTGATAAAGGGCAGCCCGCCGGCACTGGAGACTCCGTTTTGTTGTTGTTCGCGGCGCAAGACGGGGAATAGAGCGAGGGACGACAAAACAATCAATTGCCCGAGAAGGAAGCAAACGGGCCGAATAGCGCGAGCGCGTAACATGCCGGGAGCCCGATTCGCCCGACCTTTGCAGCCTACTTATACGATGTAAGAAATCGATTCGCGGAACAAAAGGGTAGAGTCGGAGATAGAGGAGGATATATAAAGAGGGAGGGAGAGGGAAGAGGGAGCGGGCATTCGAGGAGAAACACCGAAAGGAGAGCTACAAAAGACGCGGAGGCAGGAGGGGTGGGAAAGAAAGGATAGGGCAACTGGAGAGCAAATGGAGGGAAAGGATGGGAAACAGACAGTCGAGAGATAGAAGGAAAAGGAGGAAGATGAGGTGTAGGCCGTACCACCGCTGCGCATGCGAACTGCGCATGTCCGACAGCAGCTGTCCGTGGCAGCCGGCTGCTCATAACGGACCTGCCTGACTCGACATGTCCCTGCCCGGATGCTGTGACGCGGAACATGCACACACGCCGCGCCGCGCTACGTGCGAACACGAAGCTAGGAAGAACGTATGCACACCCCCCCAAAAAAAATAACAAGACGGATTCTCACGTGGCTGGGTTAGGCCAAGGAGGCGACAGGAGGGAAAAAAAGGCACTCAGGAAACGAAAGACTAGAAATGAAGGCTGCCTGTTTAGTATGGCTCCGACTTTGGAAGATGGAAAATGTCACCTATATAGGGAATTGTACACGGGCCGTTGCGCAGATGATGTCGGGTTGTCGTTACTCCACTAAAGTGGGAGGTTGAGGGTATTCTCGTGCGTGCAAGATGAAATGAGGAGACATTTGCAACATAAAACGGAAGGAAAAAAAAAGCACCGCATGCTGTGAAATCCCTCTGTATTGGTTCACGCCGCTTGCACAGCAGACGCTGTATCCTGTTCAGTAGGAACCGGGCAAATGTACGCACCAGGAACTTTGTGTCGCCTTTCTTCTTAACTGAACACAACGTTCCTGATGAATGCATCCGCTTTGTGTAAAACTTCTGTTACAGTAAACGAAGGTCATGGCTTTGGTCTCAACGGGTGTTTATGCCGCACGCCGAATTCTGTGAAAAAAAAAAATGCCGTGAATATTCTGCTCGATACCGAGATCCAACGGGAAGCATTGTACATGGAACCGTAGATGCAGAAAATGTACAATGAGAAATTCTCCCTGAATTTTAAAATTTTCATTTTTTCCTAAATGTTAAACAAGCGGAGAAAGTGCTCCTCCCACGTGCGCCCGCTGAGGCATCCGGAGAAAGGATCTTGCGAAAAGTTGTTAAAGGTTTATTGACGTCACGTCGCGGAAGACTTAGACTGACAGCGAATTCCGTTAATGCGGTTTGCGAAAGCGCGTTTTACGAGACGTCGAGTGATACAGCCTGTTTTATCGGGGCCTGCAAACAACTTTACGCCGTGCGCAATCAATGTCTGCGCCCTTGTGCTGACAGCGCTAGGGCACTTCTGCGAGACTGGAGTGCTTTGTTTATTCCTCGCGGAAATCGAATGCGCTCAGAACGCCGTTTTCTCCTGTTTCTGCTTCGCCCCGCTTATAAAACACGCGAAGGCTGTGTCCTTATAGTTGGTGGATGTTGTCGGGGGATGCCAACGTGTGTACATCGAATGCGGCGGAGTGTAGTGTTGCACGTCTTTCATTGAACGGACGCTGAAAGCAACGAGATTTGACGCTTAAACACGTATACTCGGCCTGTTGTTGGTCACTGAGTCTCTTTATAGGAGAGAGAGCGAGAGAGAGAGAGCGAGAGCGATATATATATATATATATATATATATATATATATATATATATATATATATATATATATATATATATATATATATATATATATATATATATATATATATATATATATGAGAGAGAGAGAGAGAGAGAGGGGGAGAGAGAGAGAGAGAAAGAGAGAGACTTTTGGATTGCTACGCCCGATGGGTGACTACCGTGGTCTCGGGAACCACTTTGCAGGCCGCGATGGTTACGCAAAGTTTCATACTCATGAATTTGCGTTATTTGCAACCAAGTTATTGTAGGGGCCTTATTGCTTTTTGTGATCTTACCCAGAAAAAATAATATATATATATATATATATATATATATATATATATATATATATATATATATATATATATATATATATATATATATATATATATATATATATATATACCGGGATAATTGGAGAGTAATTGGAGAGGCCTTTGCCCTGCAGTGGGCGTAGATAGGCAGATAGGCTAGTGAGGACGATGATGATGATATCTATGTTTGATATCCTTCGTTTATTACTAGCGCCGCCCGAGGGCAAGCACAACATACTTTTTTTTTCTGCTGCAGGTGGTAGCTGCCCTAGGCACTATTCCCCCCTCTACTTTTCGTCCACCGGCATTGTAATCTTCTTTTAGTCGTGTCGACAGACTTGAAGTTAACTCCCTCTGTTCTACCCTTAAAGGGACACTGAAGTGAATTTGTCAAGCTCCCGTTTTTGCTTGCACTGAGTAGACTGGCTCAAATTAACACACTGTTCATCGTTTATCCGGTTGACAAGTCGGTAATTATTTTATAAAGCTCGAAAGAAGAAAAACTGCCATTGCGGCCTGCGGCGGCCGCAGCAACTAAACGCTGTGACGACGGGAAGAGGTGCACCGTGATTGGACGATGCCCACGATTGGCATTAAAACAAGTTTCGGTTTCGGTTGTGTGAAACAACATGCTTGACATCCGACGTTATCTGATGGGCATTCTCGATATCTCAGTAATCGTCATACCACGCTTCTGCCATGTTGTCGGCTGTAAAATGCCTAAGATAAGCCTCTCAGGACGGCTTGGAATCATATAGCAATCACTAGCCGAGGCCTACGCAATGGATGAGCGCCCTCCGCGTCACCACAGACGCTAAAATGCCCTGCACTTTTCCCCCATATTTGGAGCTTTCCTCACTCATGGCTCTATCGTAAAAAGCGTGTTCGCACCTGTAGGGCAAGGGTCTGCTGATTCTGGCCTATGCCCACTGCCCGCAAGCAGTCGGTGCTTATGGCAACAGCACGCCAACGAGAACTGACTAGCGCGTCTGTGTAAGTCTGCGTGCGTTCTGCGAACTTGCTCGTGGAGCAGTGAACGTTACAGCACAACAATGGTGAACTGAGTATAGAAAACATCGGCCGAAAACGGAAAAAATCAGCTTACAAAAAAAAGTACCCTCGGGGATTTGAACTTGCGCCTTGCAAAATATCACAACTAGCGCTCGAGACCACTCGACCACGGGCCAGCTCTGTCGACGACGGAAATAAGGTATATAAAGTATAACCAGTTTACACTTTTATTTAGCTTTAGCGTTTTAAGCAGCTTAGGTGACTATTTGTTGTATTGCGCTTGTGCAGTAAGCGTCCCCCAAATTTGCACAATATCTCACGTCTAACAATTGCATTTCTTTGACGGAAAAGCGTTCGCAGATGCGTAGTCGTGCTGCTGACCGCTGTGCTTGTTCACCCAGCGCAAAAAAAGTGCTTCCTGCCCCCTAGTTTTACGCTGTAATGTAAAAGTTTCAGTTGATGGTATTTCCTTAGTACCTATATTGGCTTCGCCGACTTCTCCCGCCTTCAAGTGGTCTTAGATTTTCCTACTAGCGTACCAGTCAGCGAAACGTCGCATGTGCGCTTGCGCAGCACTTGTGTGGAGCGACCTGTACTTGGAGCTTGATAGAGTGTACAAACTAACAAACTAAAGAAATGCACATTCTTCCATTCACAAACGTGTCGGGGCTTAGTTTCAACTGAGCGAACGAACTGCGACAGCCCGTCGGCGGCCGGCGGACTAAACGCTGTACTTTATTATAAACGCTGGGCCGACTGACTCTGTCGAAAGGTCGGCGAGCCGTGCATGCAGTTGCGCAGTCAAGCCAAGTCATCTCCTCCTGACGTCACACAAAAACGCCACATAAAAAGGGCGAGGATGATGAGAGGAGGACAGCATTTTCTAATTGATTTTTCTACTAAATAAATTCGCGTAAACGCACTCAGAGTGGTCGAAACATGGCTTGTGGACTCCGGACTACAATTTGCGCTAGTAATCCCGCAATTTTTACAAATCACTTCAGTGTCCCTTTAAATCCTAGGGCTTCGGGAAGCCAAATATTTCCCTCTTGAAGATGTGGATGGATACACTCACATTCCAAAACTGTGTGCCGAAAAGTTCCCGTTTCTTTTCTAAAGACTACGCATACCGCGTAATTTTCTGTATAATTCCCCAGAAAGCTCTTAGTTCTCAAGCAACCTGCTGTAGCCTCAAAAAGCAAAGCACTGCCTTTGGAATTATCGTAGAAATTTTCTTTTCTGATGTCCAATTTCTCTGCCCTGTACATCTCTAACGACGTTTTAAGTTCCAATTTTTTCTCCATTTATTCGTTTCTATCTCCCTTGCTGCCTTGGTGGTTACCTCGGCTGTCTTTGATTCTCCGCTCCTCTTTCCGTATTTCATCGTTAGCGTTCTAGTTTTCATTAACCTCGGCGTGTGCACGCTTTTCATGTATAGGTACCTAAAAACTTTAGCTGCCCACTTACGTTGATCCATTGCTCTCAACCTCCTCTCAAAAAATATTTTACTCTGAGATTCTCGAACTTCAAACGACGTCCAGCCCATGTCTCCCTGCACTGCTTCGTTAGTTGTTTTACCATGCGCGCCTAAGGCCAAACGGCCTACTGTTGTATGGTTCACTTCAATGCACGAAAGAGCGTCTGATTTTAAGCAGAGTACTGCCTTCGCTAATGTGAGGCCCGGAACCATTACTCCCTTCCTAATTCATCTCACTACTTCATATTCGTTATGCCTCCACTGAGCTCTATGCTTCATTATAGCTGCATTGCGCTTTCCTTTAATCTTAAGTTGCTCCTCGCGAGTTCTTAAGTAGTTGTACCCTTCGTTTATCCACGCCCCCAAATATTTATATTCCTTGACTCTGGGTAATAATTCGCTATGCTGAATTGACACTGAGTCAGTCCTGGTGCCATTGAAAACCATTATTCCCGATTTTTCAGTGCTAAAACTTAACCAGAGTTCTGTGGCTTCCTGGTCACTAATATTTATCCGCCTTTGCATATCGCTTTGGTTATCAGCTAAAAGAACAATGTCGTCTGCGTATAACATTCCCGGAATACGCGATTGTACCACTTCGCCTTGCCATATACGCGCTAAGTTGAACCCGAATAGACTTTCTTCCAGTTTTTTTCTAACCCTGCCATGTAAAGCATAAACAGTATTGGGCTCAAAGGGCACCCCTGTTTCAGTCCTCGGTGGGTGTTGACCTGCTGTGCGCATTTCTGCCCTTCCCATGTCAGGTGCACTCTGTTATCTTTATAGATTGCTATGAGAAACTGTATTAACTCTTTATCTAAGCCCTGGAGTTTCAGCACCCTCCAGAGTAGTCCTCTGATAAGGTTTTCATATGCCCTTTAATGCCCGACAGTGTAATCCATAATGGTCTGTATTGTGTGCTTTCGCAATTTGAATGCACTGCGTTATCACGAACAACTTATCATTGAAGTGCCTGTCTTCCCTAAATATATTCTGCAGTTCCCCAAGGAATTTAATTTTCTTCCTTCCCTGCTTGGATTTCTGATTTTATCGCTTGCAAAACGAATCTATACACCACTGACGTTGCTGTGGATGGTCTGCATGAATCAATACTGGCTTTGTTGCCTCTGCCTTTGTATATTAAATTGATCCTGCTTTCTACCCAGTTCTGAGGTGTTTGCTTGGTTTCTATTACCTTATTTGTTGCCCTCATAAACGATGCGTTACTTTTGAGGTTTATCAGCTGCATTGGTATTCTGCCCGGGCCCACTGCTGTTTTGGGGGAAACGTTTTGCGTTGCTTTTTTTTTTTTTTCAATCAAGGCTGCTCAAATTTATTTTCCTTTCCGCTGTATTTTGCAACTGTACGGGCATGGCCCCCTGGTGGCAGCGAAAAGGACTACGAAGTGAAAGTGCTGCTGTTGCTCTTTAGAATACACGCATGATACGGCGCAGCCCCATCCAAGCAGCTTATGTGGAGTCTACGGATCGTGCACAGGGACGCATGATGCGGGGACCATGTGACGACGGCAGATGGCGTTGGAATGGCGGCTCCGTAAAACGGAGAGTTAGCGCAGCGTATAGATTTGGACAGGGCGAACTGTCAGCGATACACCATTTTCTACTCTAGCAGCAGTTGTGAAAGCTACCCCGGCAAAATATACGTTTTTATACGTGGGAGATAATGTTTCCTCCAGCAATCAGCTTTCACTATATGCAGTTATCAGCTTTCAGAAACTGTCACGAACAAATCGCCACGCGGAAAGGGGCCCGGACGTATAGAGGTCCCGATAACCGTAACAGTGTCGTGTATCTTAAACTATAAGCGAGTAATGGATTGTTGTAGTCTGGCCACCAGACCGTGATGACGGACGTTTTTTCACATAACCAAGAAAAATCAACACTTTGATGTGACGATGAAATTCAAAATAACTCAACGACGCGCAGGTATAATTTTAAGCACTTAGAAGTGGTTATTACGGTGTTACCCGTAACTTTGGTTACCACACTCATATGGGGGGGTGGAGGGGGGGGGGGTGTAGGGAGCTGTTACAAGAACGCCAAGAACAGCAGAGATTGAGATTATTCTTTGAAGTTACAGCGGGCCAAATCTAGGTTAGCAAAAACATATGCGCAACTTGCCCTTGAACGAGGTGCTCGATTGGTACATTAATAACCTAAACGCTTTATGGAGCCCATTTCGGCTGTTACAAGCTTTCTTTTTTCTTCTTACAACATGGCAGTGCGGAAGGATTTCCAAGGTACGTCGTGTCGTCCTCCAAGGTCGATGAATTGAAATGCTCGCACGTTGTAGTACCGGCAACACAAAACCTGATAGGTTCGCCATTATTTTGTATTATATGTATTTTCATTGTTTTCACGTTTTATTTTTCTCCACATAATGACCCTCAAATAAGGGTTACGGTGTCAACAAATAAAATAATTCGTCTGTTTTAATGCCGAAAAAAGTCACTGGCAGTGATCATAAGAGTGAGGATGATCACGACGATGACGATGGGGATGACACATTGGTGCTGGCATCCTTTCATGAGCCCAGTTAAAACCAAAACAAAGATTTTAGCAGTATCTCGCTAGTGTCAACTCGCCTGCACGTTAATGACTTGTCACAATGCGCAGCTGAAAAATCGACGGTAAATAGTCCGTGCGAATAAATCTGACAGCAGCCCGATCACCTGCTCTTTTTTTTGCGCGCAATTTTTATTCTCACCAATCTCATCATTATATGCCGAGATAAGGCGGTGACATACGCCTGACTCAAACAAGAACAAGATACTCTCAGTAGGATCCGGACTAACACTTTCTCTCACGCCCACCTAGCGTCGCAACCTCTACCCAGCCCGATAACCCGCAGAATGTAAATTTAATTCACAACCTGCAGGCACCCAAAAACCCATACCATCATCAGGTGGGCTCACAACCCACCCCTTCCATCTCTTTCCTCTCCTCTTCCCGTTTCAGAGCTGTGGGTGAACCTGATGACCAGCGCTGACCTGGACCTACAAAAACTACTGGCCTCCGGGACAGAGACCGCCAAGTCGTCACTTGGTCTCCCGGACTAACGAGCCACACCCACTTGTTTGCAACATAACGTTTCTTACTAATGCTGCCCAAAACTTTATTAGTTTGCTTAAGCGTGTGAGATTTTTTTATGACCTAAAAGGACTTCCGACATCACAAATATGAAGTCAGAAAAAAATTGGATTCATTAGGACGGACACGAGGACACAGTCGGCACTGGGAAACCCTGGACACTGGCTGCCCATATATCACTTGAACAAGAGAGCTACCTTGATCCCCATGATTTATGGCTCAAGTGAAGACAATAAGGTAAACTTTGTATTGCTATCATTTGTAATAACAACAAAATTGCCCAATTTCGGTTACCTGTCACTAGCTCATTGAGCCACCCGGGCTTGATGCGAGTTGACGCACGTAAAAAATATTTTTTTTAGCCCACAGAAGTAGGCGCTTCCCTCTCTTCTTTTATTTTCGAAGGTCCGGGATCTTTTATCTGTCGATAGGTGGTGTTAAATGTCGAAAAAAAAAACCCCGCAAAGTGCGAGAGAGAGAAAAAACATTGTTTGAGTTGTTGCTCCAAAGCAACACTGGGCATCAAAGGGCTAACACTACTACGACTATGCCACAGGGCCGACGCTGGCGAGATACTACTGAGTAATCGGACAGCTGTACTTTGTTTCAGCGTTCGCTAGTATGCTTCCTGACAGCTCAGACTGCCTGCACGCATCGAATTGATTTTCGTTTGTTTAAATCTTTCCTATCACACTTGAGGTAGGAAAAAATCCCGGGCCATCTCCACTAACGTGAAACTTCTGGAGGGGCGAAGCATGCAGTGTACAAGTGTATTCTCGGCGCATTGGGGTTTTTTCCGACGGAGATGAAAGCATTGGGGTGTAGAGGTATACAGCTTTGCTGTAAAGGCCTATTGTCTTTGAAGCACGGAGCTTTCTTGCGCGAAGCGTAAACAAGGGTCCCGGTGTTTTTTAGTACGCGTTACGAAGCGCTCCAGCGCGAGCCGTAAACGAGTGTCCCATTGTTTTTTAGTACGCCTTTCGTTCTAGCGCGAGGAGTAAACGAGTTTCCCGGTGTTTTATTACCGTGACTACATGAAACGACGTTTACGACGACGACGACAGGAGACGCCAACAGCCCCATCCCCTAAAACGAGAAGGGAGAGGAAGCCTGCCGAATTTAATAAGACAGGAAGTTTATCTGCGGTTCCCTCATTATTTACCTGTTCACTGCGCCCGAAGTTCTCTTGTGGCCTGTTATTAGGCGCTCCAGCACACTATCTCCCGTTCTTTTCTCTGGCGAGGGCGGCGCATGCAGGGAGCCCACACCTGCTTCCTCGTGGCGTAAAGAACGCGGCTCGTTTTCGCGAATGGCTCCCCGAGAATCGAAAAGTCCGCCTCTGAGAGACGGCGCTGCATCCCGCGTTTAAATTACCTACGCTCGGAGATGGCGTGCGTGCGATAGCTTGTCTTTCGCCCGAGGCGCGAGTCCCTTTCTTTCTTTACTTGTCTTTCGCGGTGGGCGTGCAAGACTATTTGTTTAGGCTGTGCCCTGCTTCCTTTCTTACGAAATAAGGGGGCGAAACGCATTTGAGTATAGTCCTAATTTAAACCGTCAGACGTTGCGAAATGGTGTAATTTAATACGCGCGTATTTTTTCGCTAATCTGTATGTGGCTTTCTTTCCTTCTCGAAGCTCCAGGAATGGCGAATATTCTGCAAACGGCTTCATCAGAGCGTGAGTTATTTCAAATCGTGTACCCTGCGGCCTTATTTTTTTTATCCGTTCACAAATTTGGCACTGCTTAAAAAGGAACAGTTTCGTCGTATGTATACTTAATTAACCTTTTGAACCTTTTTTGTTGCGAAGGGAAATAATGTTATTTTTTTTAACACCTTGGAAATATTCTTGGCTGCCCCGCTGTATTTCCCCTTAATCTCTCATTTTACGTTCGTCGCGCTCTGCGTAGCAGAAGCAGAGCGCATATTTATTTCCAAAAAAAAAAAAAAAAAAACCAAAGCGCGTTTCTTAACATACAGATATGTAGTGAAAACACGAAGCTTCCTGCTGTACAACCTGAGTCAAAGTCGAAGTCCAAAATCCAAACTGAGTCAAAGTCGAAGTCCAAAATCCAAACTCCTTCGGCTACGTCCGAATGGCGCAATCAGACGTCGGTTCCATAACGCTATAGGACTGAGGTTCGATTTCGACCACGGGAAGCATATATTTCTTGGGGCGCTTGATGTGAGTTTGTGGGAGCCCGTTGTGTAGGTTGCTTTTCTGCGGTGCCTTTTTGGGCGTAACGATTTGGAGTTTGGACTTTGACTTTGGACTTTGAAGACATTGGCCTTCTTTCAGAGAAATCTGCGAGTTTCAACCATCTTTCACTTGCCCGCATGATGATGATGATGATGATGATTGCTATTGGTCCCCCCTTTGAAGCGGCGTGATGACATGTCATCTTACCAAAAAGGACTAATATAATCATGTTTTACACTTTCGGTTTAATACTAGCGCTGCTTAGGGCAGGCACTAAAGCTTATTAGGCCCGAAATACTTTTTTTCCCCTGGTACAAGTGGTAACTGTCCTAGGCAATATTCCCCTCCCTGATTTTCGTCCACCCGCATTCTAACCTTCTTTTCGTCGCCTCGACAGCCTCGAAGTTAACTTCCTCTGTGATACCCTTAAATCCTGGGGCCTCTGGAAGCCCAATATTCCCCTCATGTAGATTTGGATGGATACCCTCACATTCTAACACTATGTGCCGCATAGTTTCTGTTTCTTTTCCGCAGACCACGCATACCCCATCATTTTGTGAATACTTCCCCACAAAACTCTTAGTTCGCAGGCAACCTGCTCTAGCCTCAAAAAGCAAAGCACTGCCCTGGGAATTATCGTAGAAATTTTCCTTTCTGATGTTCAATTTCTCAGCCCTGTACATCTCTAACGACGTTTTAGCTTCCATTTTTTCCCTCCATTTATTCGCTTCAATCTGCCTTGCCTCTTTTTTGGTTACCTTGGCTGTTTTGGATTCTCCACTGTTCTTGCTCTCTTATATACACAAGAGAAAGTTGGCTTTCCTGCAGTGCGTTTTCGGGGCAACGTCGCCATCATTGAGGCGTAGAAAGCTGCGATTTATTATCCATGAGGTGGGGTGGGACAGCTATGATGTCTTTAAGAACTGCAGGGACAGTTTAGAGAAATATTTTTGCCGCGCCAAATACCACACTCGCGCCTGGACACAGCGGTTGGGAGTTTTCCTTGCGTGGTGTCCCTGCTCTGTTGAGTGCTTGCAAAGTACGCGCTACGTATTCGTAGTAGTCTAGTACGTAGCTTGTCTAGTACGCGATACGTATTCGGAATGGCATATTTCAAACAAGGGAAAAAAATTGGCACAGCTTGCACTAGTGGTGCTTAGCTGGAGAAACAGGAGAGATGGCGGCCCCTCTCCCTTCTTAGGAGACTCGGCTGTTGCGGCTCACACGGATTTCCCGACTTGCCGCTGAAATTTCATCGTGACTGGCAGGCCTGGATCGTTTTAGAAAGTCCGCAGGCTTTCACATCTCTCCCAAAGTGTACCGCGTTAGCCCGCGCTAGCACCCGCGGCAACCGGCTTCGCGAACTCGGCGTCTTTAGTGCGAACTCGGCATCTGTGCTCACCACTTTAGGCGCGAGCGCACGGGAACTGGCGAGGAGGAGAGCATGAAGAGATCGCGCCACGAGCGCTGGGCAGAGTGTTCTTGAGGGTCGAGCTGGCCGACGCCGGGCGCTCCTCACGAGGCGCATGCTCACGCGCTCTCGATATCTTTCCTTGGTATTTTTTTGCGAGCGCATCACGTGGCGGAAGCCCACGCACAAGCCTGGACGACGCCGCTGTACACGCGCCTTTATACCATGTGTTGTGCAGTGACGTCATGGCTTGAAGGGCGCCGGTGAGGTTCGGTGGAGCCATGCGCCTTGGCTAGCGAAGCGAGTGCGAAGCTACCCAAGATACGCCAGAGGTTGCTAAACAACGCGAGGTGGCGTTATCGCTCCGCGAAGTTTTTGGTGCGACGGACAAATAACGCTGGGCTTAAACGGATCTACCGTTTAATAAGAAGGTGTCGCCAATCAGGATAGCTGCACTGAGCAGTTGCGTGGTTGTATAGCGGGAAACCCCCCGTAGGACTTGCCAGGGCGGCACACGGGTCGCCATGCCGTGAGAAACACACTCTCTGCGCATCAGCGAACCGGAAGAAAAGTGTCTCGTATAAGCTACTGACAACCAACTCAATAACACACACACACACACACAAAACGGGACAAATTTTCATTCCTGTCCTGTGGGAGACCAGCCGACATGCGCTGGGCGTGCGCTGGGTGGCGGGTTATAAAGTAGCGTTTTCATGTAACGAATGCGCAGCGTAACGGAAGAGAAACTGCATTGTTGGGCTTTACTATTTCCTACCCATATGACCCTGTTGCGTTGTTGCTTTTCTTGCACACTTTGTTCGTAAGGACGTACAGTAGCTTCATTTTTTTTCCTTATATTCGTTTTCTCGCTTGCTGCGGCAGCCGTAAAGTACGAGGAGTTATTGTTTCCACGCGCCTGCCCGCCACGCGTTTTGAACCCTCTACGTCGGTGTTGGGCCTGGGAACAAGGATAAAAAATCCGGCAAAGCTCTGGACAAGATCGGAGGGCGCTGTGCGGAAGCTTCCAGGGCGATCGCCAGTACGAATGACCTTACAGAGAGAATATTCAGCCAGTGCCTCTTAAAAATATTGGATCTCTTCAAAGCTGAGTGCAGGTGAACGTAATGCACCGAAAGAATCGGCTGAAAGGTCCTAGTATAAAAGCCTACATTTCCCGCGAGCTATAGGGTTTCTTTCATTCGAGGACGGCTCAGATTTGCGATCATTCGGTTGTGAGCGAGTACCTCTTGGGGAGGTTGCTTTTTTGCGTTTATCGGTACATACTGAAAGCACGGAGCACTGTATACACGTGAGAAGTCGGATTCATACGCGCGCTACGTTGCACCTTTCCACGATCTGCTCCTTACCAACACGGGACGCGGATAACACATCACCATGTTTGTTGATAGGAAAAATCATGACTTAGCTCCTCGTCCTCCCGAATGGCACATCGCCATCCCTCAAGGGCAGGGGGATGGTGACAGTAGGCACGGTGGCATGCAATCATTGCACATCGTCGCTGTCTCTTGGGATTAGAACGATGACACCCAATTACGGAGGAGGAGGAGGAGGAGGAGGAGGAGGAGGAGGAGGAGGAGGAGGAGGTTATCCCCACCAGTGGTGAGCTTGTCAAGGTGATCTTTAGAATGACGATTGAAATGATATGACGGACTTATGAGTAGAGAAACAGAGGAAGACGCGTCGTCTTTAAATGTTCCCGCCGGTTATACTCAGGTGGTACCGGTAGGCGCAGATGCCTATTTGCTCGAGGTGTATGTAGTGGCATTCGTAAGTGCCATTCACAAGATGCTCACGGCTAGCGTGATGCACTATAGACACGGGGCCAGTCATTAGTATCAGCAGGTGGTTAGAACTAACGAACACCCCATGCGCGTGATTAAGAATAATGCACAAGTCTTAGAACTGAAAAAAAAAAAACAGAAGGTGTACTTAGAAGAAGCTGTGCATTGCTGCAGGGAAAGCTGCGTCTTCAACGACGGTGATCATTCACGAAGTCGCTACGGAAACGGACGGCCGGATTTATAGTTCTGTCCTGGTAGGGTCTTTGTTGGAAATACGTCCTGAACATTGGTTCTTAAGCATTTCATACTTACACGTGCTGTCGGAGACTAGTTGTGCTGGTAAATATTTAAGCAGCAGATTCTTAAAATCGTTGAATCGCCTTTTGGCAATTTATGTGATGTTAGTATAATTCAGTAACACTACGATCTTCACAATTCAACAAAGGGAAGACCAACGTAGCAAAATAAAGTATGTGCGACAAGCGCTACGTGTGCGGTTCACATTGCAACCGACCTCAGATCGGTAAGGCGTTCCCCTTACCAGGACGGGGTCGCTTGCATTTTGCAACAACCATGTAGAAGCAAACACAAAACAGCTCATGCCCGACTGACTTAACCTTGAGATGTAAATGCCTTTCCTTGGTATGTCTAGGCTACTGGCGCTTACTCTAAATCCCACAAATGCAGAGTCATTCTTTTTTGAAGACGGTAT
>NW_027526295.1:179793506-179968506 GCF_048455015.1 Haemaphysalis longicornis
TTGACTCTTAAGCCTATGCAAGCCATATTTTGTCTGTTTAGAAATATGTTAAAAATGTACGGCGTTCCTTATTGTGAGCTTACTCTGGAATTAAAAAAAAAACGTTATCCCGCTTGCCCTGTTAATTGCGCTGGCTTCTGTGCATCTAGAAGTTACAGCGGACCATTTATTAATTCATTAAACGTACACAGTAGTGCCTCCTCCCGCTTTTGTCTATGGAAGAATGTCCCGCACATTTTCTTTTTTGTATTCCTCACATTTACCGCTACGCAAGCGTACGTCAGCGATAGCGTACCTTGTTCTCTCTCAAGGTCGTCCGCGTATTGAGACATCTAGTAAGCTCGGTCTCCGAGAAACCCGTTTTCTGTGCGTTTCCGCAAAAGCACAGCTCTCGAGGCTCGCTTGGCTGGTCGCTTGAATCAGTCGCGCTTGGCCTGCGTGTTAAATAACGTCACGGAGGTGTGGCGGGAACGTTGATGAAAGGGGCGCAATGGGCCAGCCCCGAGAAGATTTTCTTTTGCTCTATTTTGGTATTCGTAGAGAATAGGACGGGAACAAACGGCAGCTCTAGTGCAGATCCTTTACTCGATGCATGCACTAGCGTCATTACGCAAGCGCTCGTGCGTACACGCATGCGAGTTTCACGTCAGGGGAGTTCCTTTTTTTTTTCTTTTTTTTTTTGTCGCTGTTATGAGGGCAATTGCTTGCACGGTACCGGCACCTTTTCCGACCTGGTGCGACAGTTAGCCCGATCCCTTTTTTTCTGTTTTTTTTTTTTTTTCAGGGGAGGGGGGTTCTACCTGTTACGCAAAAGCTCATCATCGCTGAGGCGCTGTCAACGACATTGATTTGTACAGATTACCTTGACCAATTGCGTGCTTGATGGGTTGTATTTACTGAAGCATAACAAAGCAAAAGCGAAAAAGAAATAGCGGAAACTTACGCTAGGGAAGCGCCTAGAAACAAATGGCACGAAAGCGCTCCAGTGCGCTGCGTCAGCACGTTGGCAGCGTTCACTCAAGCGTTTCAGATCTATCCGTCGTCGAAGCGGGCGATAAATTATTGCGCGAGCAGCAGATGGGACATGTCGGCAAAATTTTCGCGTTCCTCTGCATACCCACTCAGAGCGACAGAGTGGAGAAAGCTGCTTTCGCAATGGTTCTGCCAATGGCAGGGTGACGTCAAGTTGAAACGCGGTGCGCCACCTCGACGGGTGGCGCGCCGGCTCGACGGGTGCCGTCGCTCCTGCCACCGCATGAGGGCGCTGTTGAACGGAGTCTGGCACCCGTGTAGGGCGGAAAAACAGAAAGCCGGAGCAAGGCGTGCATGTCGGGCCGAGACTCAAATTCGCGAGGGAGCAGGGGAAGATGGTCGCGCATCCTTAAAGATCCACCTTAAAATGCTTTTTTACGTCGACTCAACGCGAAAATACGCCTGTGCGCCTGTAACACTTGTTGTGTGACACAAAATGCTATTAATAAAGGCGCTGGGGTTCCCACACCTCAATAGGAAACTCCTTATATTGCATTTAAAGAAACGTCTCTCCAGCAAGGCAATTATGCGCACTGGTGAAAGCGATTTAAAGGGGTTTGGTGTGTAGCGGTTTATAAGGTTGTATGAAGGCATTCCATGAAGTGCACTTAACATCACTACTGAAAGATCAGATGACGTGGGAGAGACATTATCTGCACCTTCAAGCAACGCAACAGCGGCACAGTGTAGAACTGCAATGGCTTCCTGCTCACTGCGGAGTCGCCGGAAATGTTGCAGCTGATACTGCAGCCTCATTGGCCCACAGCCCCTCTGTTCCACCGCTGCCAATTCCGTTTACAAGAAAGGATGCGGCAACCCTCGCAACCTCGATTGCACGGAGAACACAGCGGGGCATTTGGAGGGACAACAGACTTCAGTATACGCCTCTGCAACTAATTGGCCCTAAATGCAGCTTCAAGATGCCTCCTGGGCTCAGCAAGCGTGAGGAAGCGGTATTGCAACCGCCTACGCCTAAACGTGGCGTACACACGGCATTTACTCTGCGAAATTCAGCAGAACTCTTCGCCACTCTATTCAACGTAACAGAGCATATCAAACATGTCATCTGCATCTGTCCAAAGTTCACAGTGCCAAGGCAGACTCTCGTAGCATCTTTGTGTACGCCGCACCACGCAGGCCTTGAAATGAGGGCAGTTTTGGGCCCTTGGTCGGACCAAACCAGGCCGTACGGGTTACCAAAGCTCTGTTAGTGTTCCTGCGTAGCACTGGCTTGGCCCAAGTGTTGTGATGAACTTCACCACCGAACTTTGTGTATGAGCTTGAAAATTCGTGTGCATCCCCTCATGGTTTCACTATTTATTTATTTTTTATTTTATTTTATTTTACAAACACTCATGTGTTTGTTTCTTCGTATGGCATAACAAGCTGAGCGAAGTGGATCGGGTAACCTCGCTTTTACCAATAAATGCAATCTCTCTCTCTCTCTCTCTCTCTCTCTCTCTCTCTCTCTCTCTCTCTCTCTCTCTCTCTCTCTCTCTCTCTCTCTCTCTCTCTCTCAGGGCCATTGGACCATCAAACTTCGAAATCAAAATTCATATACCCCTCCCCCCCTCCGGATACGCCTTATTAGCAATTCATATGCGCACAGTTGTGAAACTGCCTTTAAAAATCTTCGGCGCCTAGAGTTTTATTACGATGTATGGGGTCCTCATGAGAAATTTCAGAGTTCATTGGGCCATCATACGTCGATATGAAACGTCTTATGTTCCCCCCAGATAATGTTTTCTTTGCCATGCATTCTCCATAGTGGTGAAGCCGACTTTAAAGGATCTCGGTATATAGCGCTCCATAGGGAAATGTGAGATTTAACCCATACCAGAGTCCTTCAATGCTTTACTGGTCACGAAACTTCGGCGCTCGTTTCATATAGGGACCGCGCGCGCCACTACAGGCGCCACCACCGCACGAAGGTCATCCAGCCGCCGCGCGTGCGGCGTATTGGCCAGGTCTTGGCGTGCAAACGCTTGATGCTTTTGGTGTTTGCGCGCTGATGAAGTGTGTTTTTTTTTCGTAGTAGTTAGCGATGAATAGTCCAGTCATTGTGTATATCACCTGCCTTCAATGGGGTTTTATTTGTCGAAGTAAATTACCGTAGACTTTGGCCGCCAACGGCAACGGCTTCTGTTTGCTCTGGCACAAGCGCTGCGCCGTCGTGTTTACGGATTTTTAAATATATTTTGCTTCTTTTCTTAAAGCAAAGTTGTAATTACTACATATACGGTAGCTGTGTAGTCACGGATAGCTGCGGGCCTATCGATAATACAATAAAAAAAACTGAAAGGAACCAAGTACGCGTCGTTCAGACTACGCTTAATGAATCCGTCGATTGCTCTGGTATGCACAGAACGATAAAAAAGATAGCCCAATAGTATTGTCGTTTCGATGAGTGGGTACATACTTGAGAACATCTAAAAACGCTGCAGAAACGCGAAGGATCAAAACACGAAGAGATATATGTTGCACCATGTGTCTTTCTGCATCCACGCTTTGCAATACTTGCAAAAATAGGAAGCGAAAAAAGAACAATAAAACTGATTTTATCACACGCAACAAAAAGAATTCAATGTTACGAAGGGAGACAAAAGAGCGTGGTACAGCGTACAAAAATTTATTTTTTCGCGCTGCGATGTGCAGCACACGGAGGAAACAGAATATTTCCACATAGCCAAGAATGACGGAAAGCTTTCCTGAACGCAGCGAGCTAGCGATCTCCTGCACAACAAAAGACTAGAATGAAACACAAACGTCGAAGAAGCAGTCCGGAGTGTGACGTACACAGATAAACGTCGATAAAGTGAGTTGCGCGGCGTTTGCTCTGCATGCATTACTCTCGGAACGTTATTAATTTCAGATCCATGGAAATACGATCGCAAACATTTTCGAAGAAACAAAAAATCAAGTTAGCGACAAGGTGGCACCCTTTCCATATCAAACAATATTGCCCGACGGGACGTACGACAAACAGAGCAAACGGGCGCTCCGGTTGAAAAGCGAGATAAGAAACCGGAATCGTCCACGCGCGGTTACAGAACAAACAAAACAAACCCTAAGGGATAATTCGCGGAAATATGAAAAGTAAAAGCCCAAGGACGTCCCAAAGCTTTTTTACACGCGAGCCTGAGCGCAAGGTAATACAAGTTTGCAAACAGGTAATAAAGCACCGCTACAACCTGACTTATATGACGAAAATCCGGCTTTAAGTTAGCCTTGTACAATTCTAGGTGCACGATGCTCTCAAAATGGTACATTGCTTTTTCCATTCTCACACACAGTGCATTTCCACACACTGTCGCACACTTATTATAACGAAGCTGAAATCTCCCGTTGCTTGCCTTGGAATGGCGCCCCTCCAATTCTCACGCAGCTGCCCGTCGCTCGGTCAACAGAACAGGGAAACATTTTCTGTGGTATCGTTGTACAAGGAACGACATCCCGGGACGCAACACATGTTCGGCATCGTTGTTGCACTACTTAAGTCGCATCACTGGAGCGCGATATGCACGTTACATTTTTTTCCTGCACAAAACAAACACAACTCGCCGCGGCTCCGCCGTTCGAGCCAGCGCAACGGCGCGCGAGGAGTGACCTCAAAGAGAGGATGGCGCCACCGCGCGGCGGCCATACGCAGCATATGAAGCTCTCCCATTGAGTTACGGAGCAGTTTCGTGACCAGTAAAGCATTGAAGGACTCTGCCCATACTGGGACAACTGTGGCTCACCCGAAACCATCGAACATATACTACTAGAGCGCTCTGCTTATGCTGAATCAAGGGCCCCGTTTACAGCAAAGAATTGAATGTCTCCAACCTGGACCAATAACACTAAGCTTGATGCTTGGACCATTCCACTCACCATCCTCTCAGCGCAAAGCCCTGTCGGCATTCTTTGAGTACCTCGAGGACATTGGCGTCGCTACAACACTGTAGCCATCTCCCTAGCGTGTGCAGTCAAGTTTTGTACTCAGCGCCCTTTAACAGGACTCTATTCATTTTTAATTTTTAGTCTTTTTTTTATTCTTATCTTTTGTCTCCTACTCTTCTTCTTCCACCTTCTTCCTTTGTTTCCTTCTCCCCCCTTCCCCGCAGAGTAGCATGTCAGCGAATTCATGCTGGAAAACCTCTCTGCTTTCTCTGTAATAAAGAGTCTCTCTCTCTCTCTCTGGAGGTATTGGTACGAGAAGAAAAAAGAAGTAGACAGTGGCGCGGAGCGCCAGATGTGATCCCAGACGAAGACGAAGCAGTGCGTCGCACGAAGATGGTGTCAGTGCTGTCATGGCCATGGCCGGCATCGTGCAAATATCATTCACTATCAACCATCATTCGTCTCATTTGTCCTGCTCCCACGTAACAGCATTTAATATATGGCCCTTGGCCCTATATATATATTGTCATGTAACAGAAGATATTGACCCTGTACATTTGTCTTCTAGCAAAGCTTTCTTGTACTGTACTGAAGCTGTTTTAAAGTGGTCCGGCATATACCCTTTCGGGTGAAACATGTAGTCTTATGAACTACGTTTAATAAAAGGCCCAAAGGCCTTCCTGCTATGATATAAAACTAGTTATAAAGTGCCAGAAAAGAACGCCTTTTCAGCAATGCATATGTGAACAGTAGTGAAGCTCTCCTTAAAGGAATTCGGTCTAAGAAAGTCAACTAAGAATTCATTCGGCAACTCCCGCTTGGAAATTTCTGCAATTCTATTTTCTCTCACCACCTCGTGCATTCAGTTCGCGTCCTGAAAAACATCACGAGACTAGGAAGCGCCACAAAGAGGCTGAGTAGACAAGTTGAAATCAGAGCTATAACAAGGTTTACGCATACTGTTTCCGGGTGTCGCCGCGTTCAAGTAGTGTCAGCTCATATCATACCGCACGGGCAGCGACACCAAGCATTTTTTTTCTCGGTTAACAAGGTCCGCTCACAAAGCGATACACGTCATGCGAGATGCACATTTCACACTTCCCGTTGGTCGTAGTATACCTGATGGATGCTATCATCTGTACCAGCGATCAACCATTCCTTCCTAACGAAAGTCGAGAGAAGCGCGAGAGCTATCTCACACCAAAACTGCTTCTAAAGTGCGTCGAAACCTTCGCTTAAAACAGCGTCCAATCAATCGTCAAACCTTCAAAGACCCAAATCGCAAACGAAGAATTAACCCACGCGGCGATTTTTCGCGCACTAAATAAACGCCTCTCCGAACGATCTAAATGTGTACCGATACGTGGTTTATGAGATGAAGGTATACTGTTGTACTCCTTCTTGATGATCGGTGCGTGCGTTGTCTTATCTAGAAACGTTCCTTTTTCGCGATTTTTCTTTCAAGTCCATGCTTTGACACAACGGAAGCCTCGTTTCACGCACGCGCCGTGTGTCCAGAGATCTTATCAGAGCTTTTCGGTCGACCAACCGGTCTACGGGGAAATGCATTAGTCTTTTTGACAGGACATCGTCGGTCCCACTAAGAAAGCCTTCGCTTTAAAAAGCAATAACTGCCTACTGGCGTGCTGTTTATCACTCTGTGTTGCGGAGGTCTTTTAGCGGAGTCGTCGGTGTTTCCGCACAAAGATAATACGTCTGTGGCCAACCTGCTTAGACCTTTGGCGCTACCACGAACACTGCATCTCCTTAAACACATTTAGCTCAAACGGAAACAACGCCGGACAAGCAAAGCCTATTTTATCGGTTACCTCGGGCCTGTTTTAAAAGCACCATAAAAAGATTACAAGTCTGGGTCCAGCCAGTAACAATCACGCCAATTTGAACGCGGGGTTGAAACAATCTAGGTAATCGCGAAAACAGGTGTAGTGGTGCTTCCAGTCCAAAACATTTCATAACATAATTCTTGAGTGCAAAATAATTTGTATTGGCTACTTCATTAAATATTTCTACTGTACAGTCGTCAAATATTGTTAGCAACAACCAAACACGAGGTGCCTGCCTACGTACAGAGTGGCAGCTCACGATAGCTACAGCCGCATCTTTGGCGCTTGGTTATCGGCACTCGCGATGCTTACCTACTGCTCTCGGGTGCTTCAGCGCATGCGCACAGCCTGGCTTAGCAGCCCGAGCTCTATCGTAAGCAGCCGCTCTGTGCATACGCTTGCACCTGTTCTTTGTTGTTGTTAACAGTTTTTACGACTGTACGTGCTTGAAAGTTAGCCTTGCAGTATGAATTACTTGTGGCGTATAATTGTTCGCCATTATCCGGAAACTTTTCACGAACTCTGTTCACCTGTCTGCTCTTCCTGCCTTCTTTCCAATGCCTTCGATAAAATATGGACTTCGCAAATATTCGTCTTTAATTTCAGCCGTCGTAAATTTCTCCCTGCCGTTCCTTTTTCAGGCGGTCACGTGAACCCCATCGTGACGACATCGTTCGCCAGCATTGGCAAACTGCCATGGCGCAAGGTGCCGCACTACATTCTCGGACAGCACCTGGGTGCCTTCCTCGCCTCCGCCATCCTGTACTTCAACTACGTTGGTACGTGGAGCGCCGAGCGCGCGTCTGCGGTCGCGTTGCTTCATTATTAATTTAATTTGTTGCAGTGCCCTAATATGCGCTTCGTTCAGCTGGTAATGTTGTTTCTGGTGAAAATGCAATCTCAGAAGGTGTGACGTCGTATGAAGTGTTGTGCCCACGCGAGTCTTAGAACATTCGAAGGGCACAAAAGCACATTTATCGGCCCTCATTGCCTATCCCAACACACCCAATACTTGCCTTGTTGCACACATAACGGATCTTCAATGAAAGCAGATGCCCATCGATAAAAATCTTCGTTGTAACGAAGTCTTCGTGACAGAAAAGTGGCTTCTTTGTGAGCAACACTTTATTAAAAGCGGAAATTATTTGCTTCCAATGCAGTGGGGATATATTTTAAAAAAATACTTCGATTAAAGCGAGGTTTTAAACAAAGCGAATTTGTTATAACGAGCCATACAGGTGCGCCATACATGTGCGGCTCAGTGATGCGTGCACATATGGCAGTGAGAATATGAAGCAAAAGAAAGTGGCGTCAGCCATCGTGAAAAGAGCGGTGATCGGTACCCACACACGTAATGCGAGAGTAACACTGTTCCCAAGGATGAGCGACCATCTTGTACCTTGATCGGCATGGAAACACCTATAGTTCATTCCACAAGCTAGGTGCAGCACTGTGGAGGCTACATTGTTGTCAACAGCCCGCCCCCTCAGGGCGCCTAACTCACCGCGAAGGAAGCGACTAAAGGCGCCGGGGCCTTGCGGTTCCACTTGCCGAGAGGGCAGAAGGGAATGTCCTTTCAGGACCCCCTTCACAGCGAGTTAGGCGCCCTCAGTGGACGCACTATTATTGATAACAATGTAGCCTCCACAGTGCTGCACCTAGCTTGTGGTATGAACTATAT
The DNA here is from genome assembly GCF_048455015.1 of Haemaphysalis longicornis. Classification (NCBI taxonomy): domain Eukaryota; kingdom Metazoa; phylum Arthropoda; class Arachnida; order Ixodida; family Ixodidae; genus Haemaphysalis; species Haemaphysalis longicornis. The sequence goes on from NW_027526295.1 coordinate 179,801,946, forward strand.
ATGAGCACGATCTTCGGTACCCAACGCGCTTCCGAGGCCGCGTATTTTTCTTTTTTTTTACTCCCCCTGTTGACTTGTCAATGAAGAATAACAATTCCTGCAAACGACTCCGGCAAATTAAAACCGCGAGCCTCTTAATAAGCGACGCTCACGAGCGCGACGAAAGGCCCGCTTCGTGATTCGGCCAGGGACCACCTACAGTCAAGAAAAAGAAATGACCAGGAAAAGCGAAAAGAAACTTAATGAGGATAAGGAAAAAAAGGGGGCATGCTGTAGTAGAGGGAAAGGGAGAACGAGGGAGGGAGGGCGTGGCACGACTTGCTTCCCTGCGAAGGTCGGGCGGAGTTGAAAGGCAGAGTTCTTGCTGGCAGGGGCACACGGAAGGAGTCGTCGAGCCGTGACCTCGTCAATTCCAGTCACGTATGCTGAGGGGACTCCGTCGTTTAATGAGCCATCCCGCTCCCGGTGGTCTGGGAGAGGAAAGAACGCCGCTACACATTAACCACGTGCAACCGTCGCCTCAAACACAGCGCGAAGCTTGGCGGGATCTTGGCTCCAAACGACGATGCGATGTTCCGTCTCGCTGCAAAGAAAAAAAAATAACGTCTTTAATTTTCCCTTAACTTTCTTCCGTACAGCTACAATAATTTGCACGGCTTCGTATTTAGAGAGAGGTCTAGTTGCGCTAGGTAACCGGTTAAAATGTACGACGTATATGGCCGCGGGGGATAAAGTGACCCACGACTATAAACCCCGTGAACAACGGTTGGATTAATGCAGGTTCTTAATTATAAAAACGTTGGTCATTTAGCCGTGAGTAGAAGAGAGAAAAAAACTCTCGTATAGTCTTTAATTTTCAAGTGTGCCAGCTAAGACTTGAAACCCAAAGCAGTGATTGTTTCTTCAAAGCAAGCAACTCAGAGAACAGTAGCCCCCGCACGTGTCCATCTGTTCGAAACAACGTCTTGACTTTGAAGCTGGTGCATAAATAATTGCACTTGCAAAAAAAAAACTGAGATATTTCATAGCAAATACAATGCCTTCAACGACCTTTTTCCCCCAATGGTCTAAAGGAATATTAGCACAAAATCCATGGATTGCAAGCGTTGGAAAGCATATTATTACCTGAAATGGCCGCGCTTGCGTTATCTATCTCGACGTGTTTTAATTTAGACCCGATCTATAAAATGTTCCTTCCTATATTACTGGAGCCTCTTCCGGTCCCTTTAATTTCATTTCCTGCAAAACAGAGTACGGGAGTTCTGTTAGTGATTGGAGTCCACCAGTTGCCGGGCTGGCTTCCTTACAAAGCTCTCTCAGCAGATAGTAGTGCCTGATTAATAAAACAAGCTTTTGTAGGACGTTTGGTAAATCTCATCTCAAATGCAGACTGAATGACGCAGTTGAAAAGTAAGAGATGCTGGCCCACAGCTCTGAGCAGTTGCTGCCCATCTCACAGAACGAAACGCGAATTCTTCCGTGTCCCACAGATCTGCTGGACAACTACGACGGCGGCGAACGGCAGATCTTCGGCAAGAACGGCACGGGCATCCTACTCACCACATACCCGAACGACGCCGTTCATCTCTCGGTCTGCGTCTTCGACACGGTGAGAACGGCACACAGGATTCTTCTTTTCTTTATTTCTTCGTGAATGGTGTTTCTCGTTCTTTTTTTTTTTTCTCAACCCCTGAATGGTTTTCAGGCCCTATAAACCCGCCATTTATTTATCAGCCCGCCTGTGCAAAACGGAGGATGCATGCTAAGGCCTTGGCAACTATTAAAAATTTTAACAAATGCTATTCAATTCAACCCGTTTAATCGCCGGGACTTAATTGATTAATTGATCGATTAATCGGCTGTGTTGGTTAACGCAAGGCGAGCGTAAAAATTAACCCCGCGTTTGATGCGTGTGTTTACCGTGTTGTGAAATACACGGTGAAACTTAAATCCTTTCAGACATTCTTACCGAGCTCGTCCGACTCCGTCTTATTTTTGGGGGGCAGCCTATTGAATTTTTTCTTAATATGCAGTGTTTTGAAAGAACTGTAACGCTTTTCTTTCTAATCGCATGACTGCATGAGTTTGAACAGTTGCATTGTCACAATAGCATCATTTGTTGTGACAAGGCACCAATGAATGAAAGTCCAAAGTCATAATGGAATCGTTTGTTGCAATAATTTAAACAACCATGACCGTCAACAACTGTATGAGGCATTACGTTGGTCGGCTTGATTTCGGGAGGAAAACGCGCGAACATTTGGCCAGGGAAGGTTTCAGCCCAACGTAACGAACAGACAGAAATTCCAATGGATACAGGCATGCAAAAGGCACCGCTACCTACACACGTACCCTCTGTCTCAAGTAGCGAAGCGGAAAACGGGAAAACATTGCTAAGAAAATACATCGCCTTCAGCCAGGGGCGGATTATCCATGGTTCAAAGGGTCCAAATGTTCCAATCCTCGGGCTTAGGGGGTCTCCCTCGAGGCTGAAAAAAATGGCAGACTTCGTGGTTTGGTTCGAAAATGTTTAAGCACACTGCTGATTTGCCCCGATTGATGCAGTGGTTATTTATTTCAAGAATGGACTTTTCGAAAAGGCTGTTGGTTGCATAATCCTGAAGTCAGCTCACAGTTCTTCAGTTAGAGCTAATAACGTTGCACTCGCCCAAAAGGATGTATTGTGTAGAGCGACGGAGCTGATCCAACTGATGGGCACAGAGAGCAGCCGGACTGGGATTCGTTGAACGGTCAATGTTTAAGACCTCATCAAAAAAACTGTCCCAGCAAAAGGCAGGAAAACGCCTGCAGACACCATTATTTTTTTAAGGCCGATAAAAAGAGAAAAAAAAAACATGGTAATACATTTCCCGTTTTAAGGTTTAATTTCTACGAAATGCAGAGCATACACTGTGTCGAACTAGAAAATTTTTGTTAAAAAATGTAAATTTATTCCGCAGTTCAATAGCAGAAAACGCGTGTGCAATATGAATGCGTATCCTGCTCTTATAAAAGTGGATATTGCATGCGTGCGAAAATGTATACGCGTTACCCGTTCAAAAGTGAACGATCTGTGCATGAATGAAAATATGTATGATCGTTTATTCAAGACTGTTGTTAAAAACTGTGTTGTGACAGTTCGGTATCGATCTCGCTTTCCATAGGCGTCCCCTTTTCTAAAATATTTATTTCCTCGCATGATGAAAGCATTTATTAATAAACCATGTATATTATTTGCTGGGCTCAGTCAGCATATACAGTATACATGATAATACTGTTTGTATGGAAACGCTGGCTTAGGAGAGCGTAACTTTGTGTTGCTGGATGAAATCACAACATAGCCAGACGACTGTTAGCGTATTTGCTGCAGGGATGTGCGAACAGCTTCTGAAAAAGGCCCACCTGTCTACTTTGGCAGTGCCCACATGCAGGCACTAAAGCATGCACTGCCGAATTAGTGAAGCCGATAGAAGAAGCCATTTTTCACGAATGCACTTCCTGATTTGCGAGTAAAGATGTCTGTGAATCCCTCAGACAGTTGCATCCCCCTTTAAAAAAACGAAAAAAAAAACGATCCGTATGTTTCATTAACCCGCTCCTGACGACACGAACGTATTCTTTTCCCGTGTTTTACGTTCTCGGTTCATGGTTCTATAGTGTAGGTCTCAGAGTGAAGCAGTACCACGCCACCGCGAAGCTTCATGCATGCTTTACACGAGCGACCCGTGTTATGCGTAGACAGACGAATAGTTGGCATCTCGCGCGTCTCGCCCTATCGGTAATCACTTGCCGCTCGTTACGATCGGCGGCGTACAGAAGAACCCGCATTGATCTGCTGGCGCGTTTCCAGCCGCCGTCCGCTGCCACTTGAGACTACAGACGGCGGCAAAAAAAGACACACTTCGGCAGCACAACCTATGTCAGCGCTGCGCTCTCCCATATGCTCAACTCGGGAGCAATATTTTTCTTCGGGAAAGGTTTGTTTATACGCGCCGCATTGCGCCCCAAGGTCGTATAAGGGAAGCAAGGTCAGTTGAAGCCGACACCCCCGCTGACCTCTTAAACGGGGTTTCCTAAAGGAGCGGTCCCACTTAGCGCCCGAGCATTTCTCTGGCTCCAACTGCGCGCTGCAAATATAGGACCACTTGGCCTTGCCGCCCCTGTTTGCACGCTTCCGTCCCGCTCGAATAACTGCGTAGCGGCCAGGATTCGCTTGCCGGAAAGGAACTCCCGTAAGTAAATGACGTTCATGTCATTGTGCATTACAAGAGTGACCGGCAGAAAAATTATTTTCCATGGGAGTGTGTGCTTAATGCAAACATAAGACAGTGTATGCTCCCGAAACGAGCACCGCGAGGGGTGCAGTCAGCATGTCTATGACAAGGGCGCCGCTGTATAGGGGCTCACGTTTTCCTGTCAAGGGAAGTCCATCTTTCGTGGCATGTATTTTAGGTCTTTCGGTTTTAGCTGGAAAACACTGATCAACTAGCGTCGGTGCCGAGATTGTTACGAAAGGGGCATCGGTTAACACCGATCCACATATTTCGTTATTCAATGTCCTTGCAAGCGTGATGAAGCTGGCGTACTTGATATTTTTTTTTCTCGCGCGGTGAGGGATCGATTGAATAAATCTTTAATAGTCGAGAATTTGGCGCTGATTTTAGCGCACCAGCCCGGTGGAGGGAATCTCTGGACCGAGATGCCCCGTGGCTGAAGCTAGCTGTCCGGGCCTTCTTCACCAGATCTTGTTTGGTTCCAGGTTAAACCACTGAAAAGCGTAATATTCGGAGAATGTGATGACGTACCGTAAAATTCCGAAGGAACGCCCACCAAAAGTACAGAGATATCAAGTGAAAAATACGGGATGGGCGATGTTTGGGGTCAGGTGCGAAAAACTAGAAAAAAGTGGCCGTACTGTCAACCAAAACTGCGGAGATATAAAGAAAAAAATACCAGATAGGGGAACCTTCGGCTCGAGTGCGGAGAGGACAAGTAAGTGACCGCATGAACACATCAATAGATGATTCGCGTTTATTTTGTTCGCTCATCGACACTAAAGCCATCGATTTTAGGGGGTGGGCGATCTTTGGTGTCTTTTAATAAATGGAATATTTTACCCCCAAAGGGGGGTGGGCGTTCGCTCGGAACTTTACGGTATATCACAGAGGCCAACCGAAATTAAACCAAACAACGGACTGTATCATTTATTTAATTTCTTTGTTGGTGCTGTTGCTTCAGACGCCGACGCCTCAGAACGTGTCGAAATTGTCTCGGGATGCCATAGGCGACGCCGTTTCTCAATGTGTTTTCGTCCTCCTCTCACTTCCCCCCGCCCTTCACAGATCATCTGTTCGGGGCTGCTGATGTTCACCATCATGGTGATCCTGGACGACCGCAACGCGAACACGACCAAGGGGATGCACGCCTACCTCATCGGCATCATGGTGGTGGCGCTGTGCTGGGCCTTCGGCGCCAACTGCATGGCGGCCGTCAACCCGGCCCGAGACTTCCCCGCCAGGGTGCTCAGCGCCCTGGTCGGATACGGCTCCGAGTCCTTCTCGTGAGTACGAAAAGCCATGTATACGACGAGGCCGACCCGGCACGCGAGCACTGCTTGCGGAGGGCACCACGTTGACAATGAGGATCCACAGGAGAGGAAACATTCCCGCATACGTGACACGTCTTCTTTGCATAGGGACGCTAGGGAAGGGAGGGCAGTTTGGAACGTAAATAAAAGGTATCGGTATGGTCACTGAAAACGCAGTAAACTTTTAACAGCACAACTGTTTAGGCTTTTATGCCGTGTAGCGTTACGGAAAACTCATCCCAGCCGAGCGCACATGAGCGTGCACCCGACGTCATCGAGACTTGCGGGTGGGCTTGCGCCACGTGAGGAGCCCGCAGAAAGTGCCAAGAAAATACCGAGCGCACGTTAACGTGCGCCTCGTGGTGAGCGCCTAACATCGGCTAGCTTGACCTTCGAGAACACGCTTCCGAGCATTCGTGGCGTGATCCCTCACGTGCTATTCTCCTCGCCAGTTCACTAGGGTTCGCTCCTGAAGTGGGGAGCACAGACACCGAGTTCGCGCTACCGAGGCCGAGTTCGCGAAGCCGGTTGCCGTGGGTTCTAGCGCGTGCTAGCGGGGTCCACTTTGGGAGAGATGTGAGAAGGGCTGCGGTCAAAACGATCCGGGCCTGGCAGCCATGGAGAACTTTCAGCGGCAAGCTCGGAAATCCGTGTGAGATGCAACAGCCGGGTCTCCGACGAAGGGAGGGGGGCAACCAGCTCTGCTGTTTCTCCAGCCTTGCTCCACCAGTGCATGCATGGTGCGGCAATTTTGAGTGGACGGGAGTATGTGTAAGGAACCAGCACGAAATGCTCCGAGAAGAGAAAAAGTTGGCAGGCGTAGTAATAATAGAATAATTGAGATGGTTCGAGGTCAAGTTAAGATGTGGAAGGTTGCGGTTGGTTAAGTGTGGCTCACTATGAAAGGCTCGCAGGTGAAACTCCACAGGGAGCTAAATGTTTCTTTGGCGTCGGTTCGCGGCCGCACCCAACCCAATCTTCGTAGGGCACCACCATGCCTGGTCGGTGATTGTTGCGGATCGTCTTAGGATTGTTGCACTTCCAAATGAGGTGATACAGTTTGCGAATTACTTCTTTGGCACATGCGTAGCATTTTTCATCAAGAAGGCCCGATCTGGCTACGCCACGACACGAAGTTGGCAGATCCTCGTAGATTTCCGGATGATATGGCTGCGTATTGCTGAAATACACTGGGTTTTGACAGCGAACGATTAGCGTCCTTTGGTCTGGACGCAATTCCAGCTTTCATTAAAGTAAATGGCGTGATGAGTTGCGGAATCATCACCTACTACTCTCCCGGTACACAGACACGAACGCTGATGCATTCTGAAATTCGTTTACGAGCGCCGTATAATATACGTTCCTTTAAGCTAAACAGAAATGTCTTTCACCAATAAAACAGGGAAAGACCGGGCGCATATAGGTGATATGAGGGCCACCAGAAAGGCAATAATACAAGTAGCGACATTTTACGAATTTAAGACATTTTTTATAAGGACAGGCCACTTTTTAGCGCCCGTTTATGGCGTAAATAACCTCAATGTCTCGGCGTACATGTGCACGCTGTCTATACGGCCGCGATGCGCTTAACTTTCCCCTGCACAACATTTCCGGCTCCGGCCTACCTCGATTTTTTTAGTCGTCCTTTTGATCCTACGTCTGTTGATTCTGGTTTGTCGGTCAATGGGACGTTGGTGAGTTGGCGACTTTCGCGGGACGTGGTTCTCAGGCCATGTCGTATGGGCTGTGCGGTTGCAGGTTCCGCCAGTTCTGGTGGATCCCGATGTTCGTGCCCCACCTGGGCGGCCTCATCGGCACCTGGCTGTACGTGCTGGGCGTCGGCATGCATGTCCCCAAGCCGCAGAGGGACGACGACAAGGAGGCCGCGGTGAACCTACTACCGCTAGCGCCCAGGGCCGGTAAGTGGCTGTTGGTTTTCGCTATCGATTTGAGTCAACGAGGGCTCTTGCGCCCCTGCTGCCACTGGAATGGTTAAAGTCGTAATGATTCTTTTCAGACTTGAACTAGCTATGCGAAGGAAAGTTTGACATGCACCTCAATGCAGCCCTACTTACTCCCCCTTGGCGACTTCCCCTAAATCTGGTCGATTGAACTAGATATATCTAGGGAAGCCAGCCGGACAATATTTTGACTAACCACCCTGCCTTGTCCTGTACTGGTTCTTCCTTCCTTCCTTCCTTCCTTCCTTCCTTCCTTCCTTCCTTCCTTCCTTTCTTTCTTCCTTCCTTCCTTCCTTCCTTCCTTCCTTTCTTTCTTTCTTTCTTTCTTTCTTTCTTTCTTTCTTTCTTTCTTTCTTTCTTTCTTTCTTTCTTTCTTTCTTTCTTTCTTCCTTCCTTCTTACTTTCTCGAACTAATACACGTAGGGTGTGGGGCTTTTTGTTTTTAAAAATGTAGTTGGACAACACAAACTTGCTTCATCCTTCCAAGCTTTACCCCTACCGCTTATGTTTCCCCCTTTATTATTTTTCTCGCCTGTCTGCTTTCTTCAGTTGCTTCCCTTTTTTTAGAAATGGGGTAGAATTTTATTTCCGCACTAATGGCGCTTGGCTGCTAACCCACTCAAACTGCAGTCTTTTTTTCTTTTTCCTTCTCTCTCCTGCGTCGGTTCTTTTCCCTTATTAGGTGAGGTCACCGGACACTCAAGCGTATACGTAGTCGGGCACCGCTCAGCAGTTTATCACATTACGGACGCCAGCAGGGACGGTGCCTACTAATCACCCGCCGCTTAACGCTGGAACAGCCCACTGCGAGAGATATCGAAGAAAAACCAAGCGCATAAGAGCGTACGGAGTAAGCCGGGAAGACGTGTGGTCCATACTTTTATAAATAAAGCGATCTTGTTTTTCGCAGAAATACTCGAATGTATTTGTGCGATAGCGGGTTGTATATTTCCTTTTCAAAATAAGTACAAGCGCAGACAACATTGGTGTTAAGCAAAGGTCAAAAGCTTTGAGCGCGCTGAAATGTGTGCCAAGCGAAGCAGGTGCTGTTTTTTTTTTGGTGTGCGTGCGTGCGTGCGTGCCTGTGTGTGTGCCTGTGTGTGTGTGTGTGTGTGCGTGCGTGCGTGCGTGCCTGAGCACTAATAAAACACCTTATTTCCCTCTGCCCTATGCTCATAGGAGCCCAATGTAGCCTTGATAAAATGCTGCACCCCCCCCCCCCTCCCCCCTCAAATAAACCTTTATTCCGCATTCATGCTTTGATCCTCAGACCATGCCAAACCCAGTGACGCCTTAGCCGTGGTAACGCAACTACAAAAAAAAAAAATCCTGATTCTCCAGGTTTTACGCTCTGCGCGGCGATGAGTGACATCAGTACCATGTAGCGAAGCGAAGATGCATTAAATAGCCATCTCTAAGTGGAATTCACGTTTAAAATCAACCATAACCACTTCTGCAGTTGAAAAACTTTAGATATAAGTAAATACAAAGCTACACCAAACGTCTACGAAGCCACCGATTCTCGCACTCTATTCAGTCAGCCGGCAACCACTGCTGGTCGCGTTGCTCCAATAGCTACAATGTGTAGAGTAGCAGAGACGATTTAGGTCTCCTGTCTATCAATTTGTGGAGAAACGGTGATAGCCTAGAAAGAGAAATTTCAATGATGCCGCAAATTTACGCAATTACACCGCTACGGCGTGTGAAAAAACGTTTTACGGAGCAACGCCAAATGCCATCATCATCATCATACTGCCTAAGCCGACGGCAGGGCAAAGACCTCTCCGATAGATATCCAGTTATCCTGGTATTGTGCTAACTGCGACCAATTTATCCCCGCAAACTTCTTGATCTCATCTGCCCATCTAACTTTCCGCCGCCCCCTGCCACGCTTGCCTTCTCTAGGGATCCACTCTGTTACCCTTAATGATCAATGGTTATCTTGCCTTCGCATTACATGCCCTGACCACGTCAGTTTCTTCTTCTTAATTTCGACTAATATGTCCTTAACACACGTTTGTTCCCTGACCCACTCCGTTATCTTCTTTTCCCTTAATGTTACACCTATCATCTTCCGTTCCATTGCTCGCTGTGTCGTCTCCAATTTAAGTTGAATCCTTTTAGTGAGCCTCCAAGTTTCTGCCCCGTAGGCGAGTACCGGTAATATGCAGCTGTCATACACTTTCCTCTTCAAGGACAATGGTAGGCTACCATTAATTATCTGAGAATGCCTGCAGGATGCGCTCCACCCCATTCTTACCCTTCTAATTATCTCTGCCTCATGATTGTGAGGGGGGGTCACTACGCCAAATGTACCTGGTTGCATAACGTTCCCCAGTACTGCACTAATTAAGGGGCTTGATCGATTCTCTCCGTTGCATCACTTGTTACCCAGCCGGAATTCGCGGAACTGCAACAATCTTGTTTTCTCATTTGTCAATACACTTCCATCCTTTAGCAAAAAAGCGGCCCTTCTGGTGCTTCGTTTGCATCTTCCGGTTCCCTATCCCATTGTTCGCCTGGAAAACAATAGTCTCAGTCGCAGAAGGGCACTTCCGCTGCGGTCTTTTATGGCCTGTAACTTGCAACGCCACGTCCGGGCCACCCGTCGGGCACGTGACGCAACAGATACTATAGGAACACGTTCGCGTGTCCCATTGCGACGAAGCTGGTTATCGATCCCTCTCTCCTGAAGTCAGCATCCGGGTTCGAGTGCAGCATCAGCTGGGGCGCATGTTTTGGCGATGCCGTAACGCAGTATACAAGGTTACAACTACCATCGTACAAAGATGACACCCGCATTAGCTGTTGACGAAAATATGCAGCTAATGCGGACTAAAAAGCGGACTAAGATGCGGACTGGTGCGGACCAATGCAGCTAAAAAATAAAATTGCACATTTGCCCGCACCTTGTAAGAAGTGTGGATGCGAACCTCGTTTCGGTAATACCGAGGTGCTCTTGGAGCACAGAAATAAGAAGGTTCGGGAGATGGTAGAAGCCTATGTTAACCTTTATCAGGATGACTGCGTAAGCCATACCTCAATTACGCTTCACGAAAAGGAAGCCAAAATAGTCGGCCACATGCTTGAGTGAGCTGCCAGCCCTTCTGCACGTGCTTTTCTTGTTATCTGTTTTGTGTTTTTTTTAGCGCGTTATCGTATGCTGTGCCTCATCAGTCCTCTCTGGTCCCTCTGCGTTTGCGCGCACTTGCCTGTATATATCTCTTGGGCAACTAATAAACACTAGTTGCGAGTCAGGGCTTGTGTCGCGCCTCCCTCTGTCGGTCGTCCCGTTCTTTTGCGCGCTGTGTTGTTTTTCCCACAACGAAAGTGTAACAGAAGAACGACCGCAGAGCAATATGCGGTGTAAATAATCAGTAAACAGAGGCAAGAGATGTTAACGCTAGATAGTTGATCATCGAATATTTTTGTTTGTTTGTTTGAGGATCCCGAAACTCAGCAGGTATGAGCTGTCTCTGCTTCTTGCTGCTTTCCACTTCTACCGCAGGGTCCACTATTTCCGTACCTTCTGCCGATTGGCTGCCCTGCATGCATTGACGACACCGCAAGCGTAGGGGGCGTCATAGCCGGAAGTTAAACCTTTTGCACGATTCACGGTTGAGGCGCTTCGACTGAAATTTCACTTACGCATCTGACGTCACATCTGTCGCTAAAAATTCACATTAGTAACCTAGCCAAATACCGGGCACTTTTTGAAACAGTGACCTTGAAGCGCCTTTGTAACTCCATTAAGGGGGGCACTTTACTTTTGCGACCCTGCGGCGTGACGTGATGACTGGGTGTACGCCGATTACGGGAACACTGATGGCTACATATGGGTTACATCATTGTTTTGCCGACTGAACTTTGTAGGTTTTGCTTTAGCGTTAGCCTTCGCCATTATGCTGACTTTACCCTATAGCGCCCTATAATTTTGGTTTTGCCGCAAAGCGGTTTATATGACAAGCGGACGCAGCCATGAAAAACCGCCCAAAACCATCCTGGACGCACTCGATTATGAGATACATTTAAAAAGAAAGCAGAGTTCCAGTAACACGAAACTCCGGCAAAAATTTATCCCGCAGAAGGTAGCAAAGGCTGCATCACGGGTGTTTCCTCTTAGTTGCTTTCCAGTATTCTTAAGCAACACCGCCACAACAGTGTAGTGAAACTTTAGAAAAGAATGCCAAAGTGAGGCGCTGCCTTTGCCAGAAAAACGAAGCTACAGGAGGCTCCTTGACTGTACGTCCATAGCATTGCGTTCACTCGAGAAAACAATGCAAAATACGCCCACATATGTTCAGAGGCGGACAAGCGCAGCCGCTCTCACTGTCTGTCTGCGTCATTCGTGCTGTTACAGTGAATGGTACCTAGTTGGCGCAAACGACTCTTGTCGCAACTAAATCTTGACAGCTTTATGCCCTCCTTGGGATGCTTTATTAAAAAACCGTAAGCGTCTGCTTCGCCGTATAGCACACAATCGATCGATCAGAGTGATCGAAGGAGCGAAGTCAGGGGATGGCGATTTTAGCCCAGACCTTCACTGTCGCGTTACGCAAGGGAGCCTAGAAATTGAATGGCTGGTATTTTTTTTTTTTTCCACGGTGGCAACTGCGTTCATGACTTATTAGCATCAAGCTCCCATGATTGGCAGAATCTCCTCTTTTTACCACTCTTATTGCCGTTCGGTAGTGGTGTAGCCTGCTGGCTTTTGGTGCTCTTTCTTACCCCCTTCTTTTTTACTTCTCACGTGCCGGCCGGTTTTCACAAGTAGTTACAAACCGACTTTGTTATTGCGGAAGGCCGCAAATGTGTGTGGTGTCTTTTCTTTTTTTCTTGAAAAAAAAAACTAAGCATATAAAGCTTCTTGCAAATACATCATCTCTTATTGGGCATTGTTCGCTTACTCGTTACACTAACGCCTTTCACATTTGGTCTGCCAGCTCAGCCGCCGTCACTTTTCTTCCACTCTGTTTTTTATCCAGTGATTCATTCCCCAATGTCTAAGTATGTAACAACATCCTTATCTTTCACCTTCCGCTCCGTTTCCATCCTGCACCCCCCCCCCCCACACACACACACACAGACAGACATATTCGTCAGTTTCGACTTGTCTCTGCTTTGTCCATCAAACAGAGGTCATCTTGTGGGAGCCAGAAATAAAATACACTGTACTGCTGTTATTTGATTTTGCAAGAAAGTAGAGCGTTACACAAAAAAGTGCAAAGACACCGAGTAAAAAAAAAGAACAAGCAAGTCCTTTAATCATTTCGAGCGAGTGTTGTTGTTGTTGCATTCTTCTGGGTCACTTTATCTTGTCTGTCACGCTGCGTCTAATTATAGTACACCCCTGGGAGTAACTTGAGGGAGCGATTCGCAACTACCAAAATAAGTTTTTCCGCTGGCCAGTGGCCAAGCACCTACCACCCGTGCAACGGTGATGCTCTTTCCTCTGGTGCGTCGGTTCAGTATACGTACTCAATGGGCATTCCAGGTGGTTCAAAGCTCCCTCCCTTTTTGTTGTTGTTGAAATGTTTCAACGGCAACAACAGCAGCACAAAAAGAGTTTCGGGCCGCTGCAACCAGCGTTCACAAACTTTTGTCCACGACAGTACGTCGCCAAGTGGCCCAAGAGGTCTACGATTTTTCAGCACCTACCGTATTGCTTTACCGTAGTGCAGCGGCTCTCAACCATGAGTGTGCCGGGGACCCGTTTGGGGCCTGAAAAAGTGACGGGGGACTCCGCGATGCACTATATGGATCCGTGTCTTAATGTCAAACACACATTCAATGTGTGCCAAAAGTGGCCAACACACATTCAATGTCCGCCTTTTAAGGCTGACGTCCACGCTTACGCCGCCTCTTGCATGTCTCGTTTTATTGCATATCTGGCGTGTTGTGCAATCAGCTGACGTTAAAAGATTTGCAACGCGGAAAAAAAAAAATTCATGTCATGCAGCGAAGCCACATGTTTGCATTTGCAGAACGGTTTGGCAGAAAGGAGAAATGAATATAGGTGGGCGGAGATTTTTGGGGAAGGCTTCGCGGACCCCTGAAATTCCCTCGAGGACCCCCGTTTTTTTTAGGACCGCTGCTGCCGTAGATTGCGCTGTGCCTATGAGCGTACCCTCAATCTAGATTGCGATCGTGATCACACACATTCGCACAACGCATTGTACACGCGTGTTTTCGCCTATTTTTCTCTATTTCAGACAAGGCCGCGGTTTAAAAGACCTCACAGCGTCCCGAAACTGCACAACGACCGGGCCAGGACGACATACAAGCTTACGTATGTCACGCCCGCCATCGCCTGTCATCCGTCGGGACCGCCGCCAAACTCCAAGGAAGCTGCAGCCTGTAGCTCAGTCACAACAGTCATTATTACGCCATGCTTGTAAACGACACGGGGAGGCTTCAGGCATTCGGAGCAGGTGTACCTACAGTTTTACAGCCGCCGCTATTTTGACGGTCGTCAAGGGACGTCCATAGAGTTTCATAGTAATATATACTGGAGGGAAATCTGGCGCGACTGTCTAGGGGAGGCGCGCGCTTCATTGAGTGTTCCGTCATGTACCGGGCCGGCACTATGGTCCCTAGAAGACCATACCGGCACGTTCCACTTGTCCTTGGCATGGCTCATGAAGAGGCTGAAAAGTTGGCTCTGGCTGCAAAAAAAGCAACAATATTACTGTAGAAAGTTCATGAAATTTGTTTTGTTATTATAAAACTGAACGTCCAAAAGGATTAATTTGTCAGTAATTATGTAGAAGCTTCATGTACGACGAACAAGAAAAAAAGTTACCCTTTTTTGTTGATTTTGGTTAGGAGACAAAAAAAGAAGCCGTATGGCTAGCTAAGCCAAGTAGGCGAGGAATGAAGGAAGGGATAAAAGTAAAGGAAAGGCAGGAATGTCAACCAGGCTGTGGCCTAGTTTGCTATCCTACACGTGCGGAAGGAGAGGAACGTCGCTAGTGGCAATGGCGCCGCTCATAGCGGCCCGCGACTGCAGCGACAGATTTTCGTCTAGTATATATTAGTATGAAACTCTATGGGGACGCCGTCGATAAAATGCCAACAATTTTGCTACCATTGCTGTTTTCACGGTAATCGTTGCCGTCACCAGCGCTTCCGCTTCTTTGTGATGTGCCACGCTTCGAAGTAAGCCTGTACATAATAACATATAACTACGAAGCTTTCAATCACGTCAATACAGACATGACCTCTCTCTCAGTTGTGCGCGTTCACACAGCTCAGCTCATCTCCGAACTCTTTAATTAATATTATCATTTAATATAAATCGCTCGGCTTGGATAGTAGCTCAGAAGTAGTGTGAAGAATACCAGCCGCATTTTCATATAACGAATTTTCATATGACGTACTGTTCGCACGAAATGTGAGTGGGGTAGTCTACTAGATCCAAAAAGGCAGCATGTTATTGCGACGCTGGGCTCGTTTCTTCCTCCACAATAAGTGATATCGCATTGTCTCTATAAGTCGGCGCAAAACATAAGCTGTCGTGTGTGCGTGTTCATTTCTTTGAACGAACACTAAAGAGCGTTGTAAACACTGCTTATTAAATCGTACTTCATCAGGGCACCGCTCAGACGGTTAAGTCACGTTTTGAGCTTTACTGTCTGATTCGCGTGTTCTTTTTGTCGAGAGAAAAGCGCATTCAATGTTTCTTTTCTTCTTGCATCATTCCCTTCGACGATTTGCTGGCTTCAACAGTGGCGATACACTCGTCGCAAGTCTGCAATACGGAATTCTTCGAAGGGCGAGCTCCTTTAACATTATGAACGTAACGAGCCGGCGTGCCATAGTAAGCAGGGCATCAACTTCGCCGCATTGCAAACTGCGTCCGCAAGAAACAAAGTCGGCAAGGACGATGAAACGTGTCAACGTGAACATTTTTAAATTGAGGCAGCATAAAAAAAACATTGCGAAACAAAGTGACGTCACTGCGGAGTTTGCGAGGTGGCCGCGAAGGTTGTTTGGGGTTTCCTCTTCCTCCAAGCTGTAAAAAATGAGAGAGGGGGTGGCGTATGTTTTTGCTGAGCAGAGGCCAGAGGAGCAAAGTGTTAAATGAGTTTAACTAAACAATGCAGCAACTAGGAAATTTTCAATAACTTGAATTCAGCGCCCCTTCATGTGTAGAGCTTAAATATTGCTACAACGGTTTAAATGCCCTTCGCGATTTCGCGATCATCTTTGATAACATGGCTGCTATTTTTATGGTTTTCGTATTTTACTGTAGGTATTTGCATTGCGTATACGCCAGGGATGTTCGGTTCACAATAGCCTCTCCCAGCACCCGGAAGTATGGCTTCACAGCCAGTCTTTACCTTCATCCCGATGATGACACTCGTGTCATAAAACGAGAGGCATCAAATCACTGTTAAACTTGCGCACTTTTTCCGGAGAACACGGTATGTAAGTTATGTAACTACATGCAAGATTGCGCGCACTCCGTACTAACTCGGCAATACCGTCAGTTTAAGAACGCTGTGCGGTAAAACTTGTTCGGGAATGTTCGCCGTTCTGAGATGAAGCAAGCGACGCGACTTTCTGCTTGTGCTTGAAAGGCGGATATTAGCCCTTGGGGCTTCAGACAGCGGAAAATCTGGCTTCCTCGACCCCATTCTTAATGTTAAGGAAAGGGCCCGAGCTCTCGTGTTTCTCAAATACGCCGCTTCATAATGGCCGGGAACGCACTATTAAGACCTAACGGCGTGCACCAAAGGTACACAGAGCTCCATAAGCAGCATTTTGCTTGGGTGGTCGCGCGAACTGATAATTACCGTCGCGGGAGCTTACTCAGACTATCCTGGTATTTCTTGATGGTCGCATAACGACGGGTAATTGCCAGGAAGTAGATTTTCCACGAGTCATATCTCGGCGCATCATACCGCAGTTTCCGCAAGCTTTTTGCGTACAGAAAAACAAAATACATGCGAGACCATGACCTTGGCCTTGCTTTATTTTTGTCGGAACCCGTGCGTCAAGCAAGAAAAATAAAGTTTGCGTCCTTACAGCTTTATTTAGGTTGCTATGCATGGAATAAATATGGTAAACATGTTTACATCAAACTTGGAGCGGGTGCTGCAGCTACACACTTGCAATGGAAGTCTGCTGAAGTTGCCTGCAAAGGTATACAGGTTGAGCAGCGGGATATCAGAAGAAGCGGGTTCAGAAACAGACAGACGCATTTCAGTCTATTTTAGGGAGTCCTGGTGTGAACAATGCGCGTGTACAGTACTTATCAATGTCTTAGCGCCCATACTGCCATTGAATAGTAATAAAATGCGTTTCGAGAGTCACACGATACATATAAACAAAGTTGAGTTTTGCATTTTTCTTTTCATATATTTAGTTGCAGGGATCGATGTCGCAATAAAGTTCTTTTACCACCATCTGGCGCTGTCTCTGTGTCTGTTCCTGGTGGCGCAAAAAGTTCTATTGTTGTGACGTATACGTCGTGATAACAACAGCCCCCTACGTAATATACACTAGAACTGGTTAACTTTGAACCCGTTATTAAATGCAGACTTTTCCAACATGGTCGATAGTGCGCGAGTACAAACATGTTCCCCGCAAAACAAAACTAACGGGAATAACCTAGCAAATTATCAGATGATTTTTTTTAATTAGACATTCACTACCCGAAGACTTCAACACTTCATATACCCCGCTTATGCAACCAGATGAGCTCAACTACTTCACTTTCCACCGCATCGCCACCGAAATTCAAAAATGCCTGGATGAAACATACGGCTATGTCATTAGCATCTGACAACTGCCTCAGCACGTCCGTACGCCATGACGTGCCCATAATTTAGTCCCGACGTGCCTTATTTTGCCGGCCATGGTGCCGAACTAGCTTAGCTGAGGCAATTCAGTGGCGCTAGACACGGGGCTGGCGGGTTCAATTTCTCGCCGCAGACGCCGTATTTCAGGCTAAACGTGAAGCGTATACATCGATGTCGCTCCTCGAAATGCGTGTGGTTTAGATACAGGTGCATCTACCCACCATATATACACATGTGTGTGTGGGAGTCAGGAGAGAATACCCGCAAGAAGTGCTTCAGAAACAAAGTTCAAAATGCTCAGTCGTAGGTTCATTACAGGAATCAAAATAAATCGAAAGTTGTGTTCAACACACATGCAGCGGGTCTCCTAGCGTCCTTCTGGAATGGCTCCCCTTCCACCAGGGTAGAGAGTGGAACGAAAGGGCTTGTTCTCTGGCTCGCGACACCTCAACGAGGCGGAGATGAAGCCGGAGCCGGCGATTTCGAGCTCAGCGAGGCGGAGATTTCCCTGCCTGGGGAATTATAACCGACGGGGTGAGCGCGCCAATCATCGCAGATACAGGCGCCTGAAACTGAAAGAACCCTGCCATTCCCGCTGCCTTATCAACGCCCGTGCTTTCCGCATCTCAGACACCGTCTGGCCACCTGCACCCGTCAAGCCCAAGCTAACTCTGCCACGCGCCCTGTCCCACCACCGAATATTTAACCGCTTGGGCCTCCCCTGCTGTCAGGTATGTGGTGGTTACCTCAACATGCAGGACCAACATAATATTGGTCCTATACTACCCAGTCGCCGACACTACCTCTCCTCCGACACTCTTTACCTTAACGACACCGATTCCCGTGACACCTAGGTCACTCCGCCTGTAAATCGCCCTCCGACGATATGGCTCCAACTGGTGGAACACACAGATTTTGTGTTGGACAGACAACCACCTTCATCGTCGCCTGCCACGGCCGAACCTTTATGCCCCATTGCCCGAACTCCGCCGACGCCACCTAATGAACAAAAATTTCCACAATTCAAACGCGAATCGTTTAAAAAAGTTATATTTCTATTTCTCATCCTACACGAAAATATTCATCATCATCATCTTCATCATCATCGGCATCATCAGCCTGTTTGTGCCCACTGAAGGACGAAGGCCCCTCCCAAAGATACAAAATATCCCAAAAATATTAGAAGATACTATTTTAGGCAAGTGGGGAGTACTAATCCAAACCACGACAAAGAGACATAGTGTACAATTACCATGGGATGGTGCGCACTCAGCAAGCACTGCCTGGAAATGAACTGCAGGCCAGCACTCTCCATAAAGATAACTGTCGACACTGAAAAAACTAGTGCGTACTTCTGATGATTAATTTCTACGTAGAAACTTCGGTACTTACAAATTCACTTGAAAGAGAACTGCGGTCACCCAACGAGACATGAAACAGGGGATGATAACGGTAACTTACGCTTATGGTCAGGAAGAGACCGCCATGGGTGAGTTCGATTGAAAAAAAAATTAAGAGTATGGAGTTTATCTGCCGGACCGGGTATGTAGTGCGGAGAACAGACCACCGGAGGGCCACTAAGGCAATAGAATGGCTACCGCGAGACGGGAACACCTGATGAACAGCAAGGTAAGAATACTCGAGAGCAAATAACTGATCACGACAGCACAGGATAGGAGCGGCTAGAAGCTTGTGTGGAAAAAGTTTTTGTACATTCCTGTGTTTCTTGTCACAGTACACCTGTCATTTCTCAGGTACTAAGGAGCAAATCGTATTAATGGTGTGTCAAAATTGATGAGCAGAAGCAAGTTTGCTGGTGTCTGTGCCTACAACATGAAAAAGATTGCAGAATCATTAAAAGATGCCGTTTTTGCAGGTAGGGGGAGCAGGACTAGGGGGGAGGGAAGCATTATTTGCGAGGGAGTCCGTATTTTGTGGGTGATTAATTACAGAGAAATATTTGAGTAACTTTTACGCCCTGATTTTAGGGCTTGTGGTTAAATTAGAACAATAAAATCAGATAGTGCAAAAAGTAATCAACTCTATAAATATTCTAAATCTGGTTTCTAATTAGATTCACGCCTCGCCAAAGTTGGCCGCCCAATATTGCACGTGCACCGCGTAATTTCGCCCTCTTACCTGCTGTTGCAGAATATGACGTGAAGCCTTGTATTTTAGGGCGAGCTATACATACTACAGGCTAGGTTGTCGAACCACAGCGAACGCTGGCGGGGTGCGTCCAGGAAAGCATTACAGCAAGACCCACTTTAAAGCGAAAGATATCCGCTGAGTTGGTGAAGATTATGACGCTAACATCGTACAGTCGTGCACAAATGAAACGCGAACACGGAAATATTAATCAGAACACACACAATTGGAAGAAAAAAAACGGGCCATCTCCACTAACGTGAAACCTAGGGAGGGGCGCAGCGTGCAGTGTATAGGTGTATTCTTGGCGCCTTGGCGCTTTTGCCCAATGAGATGAAACCGTTTGGGGATAGAGGTATAGAGCTTTGCTGTAAAAGTTTGGCGTCTTTGAAGCCCGAAGCGTTCTAGCGCGAAGCGTTGGAAAACGAGTGTCCCGGTGTGTTCTTTTAGTACGCGTTACATTCTAGCCCGAGGTGTTGGAAAACGAATGTCCCGGTGTTTTAGCACCCATACCACATGAAACGACGACGACGACCGGAGACGCCGACAGCCCGAGCACCAAAGGGGCTTCGCCCCTAAAATACTGTTTGTGTAGATGAAATAATGGCTCCCTATTGGCATATTTGAAAAGCCAGATTTCCCAACTCTGTTACAGTATACAGGGTGTTTCAGTGAACACTTTCAAAAATTTCTGAAGGTAGGCTTTTCAAGAAAAATAGGGATTCCCTTTTAGCAACAAGCTATCAGGTTCGGCGGACGTCAGCAGTTATGAGAAACTTGCGAATTACATAGTTAATTAACTAAAACTGTCTAATGAACTTTAAAATTACGAAGTTTGGCGGTTATTGCCAATGGCGAGTTTGTAGCCACGGAAACAACTATAACCGATCAGTTTTTAAAGTAAAAGAAAATACACTCTGTAGAGCCCTGCAGCCCGCGAAAATCACGTGTTTTTCTCCCATGAAACCGAAACGCAGCGCACATGGTGCGCCAGAAGTCTAGTGCATACGCAACCTCCGCTGATGACGTGTTGCAGTGACTAGAAGGCTCTGGTGATTCCCCACGCTAGGGAATCAGCTGACATCAACGCCATCGCCTCCTGTATTTTTTTCAATGATCAACGCTCACCTTACAACACGGCTAGCGTTATCTTTTCTTTCGTTGGTAGGAGCAAGAAAGAGGCTAGCCATTGCACACAACACGGCCGCCCGTTTCGGGAGCCCTAGTAGGCGTTGGTTACAGTTTTGCTTTTTTTTTTTTATTGTCTCGACCACATCTGACGTGGCTACCAGACGTGCAAGATGTGAAACGTCACAATCTGTTCATTTTTTTCGTTATGTGTATCTGCGGTTCGTTTATAATCGCTGCGTGTTAGAAAGTGCATCAGACAAAGGAAAGGTTTGTTTGCTGGGCGAGGAGGACTTTCGCGGCTGTGGCTGCATGCTGAGGCTTCCTAGCTAGGGAAAATTGAACTTACATTTCGAATTGGTCGCAACATTCATTGAAACACGTCACCAGCCGACGTTGCATTCGCTCATGACTTCCAGCGCTCCTCGAGCACCGAGTTTCGTTTTTGAGCGAAAAACAACGGCAGGTTTCCTCGCACTACAGGGCTTTAAACACCGACTTTTTCGTTGTTGTAAAAACTGATATGAAGTCGTCTTCTCCGGGGCTACAAAATCACCATTGACAATAACCACGAAACTCTGCTAATTAAGAAGTTCGTTAGTAGAGTTTAATTACCCACCTAACTAATGTGCACACCCTTGATACTATCTGGCGTCCGCCGCAGCTAGCAATCTCCTTCTGAAGAGGGTTTCTTTTTTTCTTGAAGAGCCTATTTTTAAGAATTTTTGAACGTGTTCCCTGAAACACCCTGTATAATATAATACACTCGTCAATTTGGCCTGCATGGAAAGGAATCATGCTATTTGTGTGTTCTAGTTCATATTTTTGTGATCGCGTTTTATTTGTTCATGATTGTACATGTCGCCATTTGTGCTTCGGTGACCTGTATGTCATGTCCGTCACGGGCCCAAGCAGCAGAAACTGCCAAGCCCAGGCATCGCAAATCATCAGTGGCCAATGTGTCCGAGCTTGGCAATACCTAGGCGGCCATTATTGGCTGGTGCTTGGGAAACGTGACAAGCCAACAATTGACCAAGCTCTGGAAGGCCAATATTGGACAACGCTTGGCAAAGTATGTTGCCATGATAATACCTATGGGTGGACGCCACGCTATTTTCATGCACATTTTTGGCTTTGTGGCCAGTCCTTATGGCCAATGCCTATTTTATGAGTTGCCTCGCTGTCCGATTTCTGCTTTATACATGCCATTATACAGAAAATTATTTAACGAGTGCGCATTAATTATTTATTTATTGTGCACTCGTTAAATAATTTTCTGTACAATGGCATGTATAACACAGAAATCGGACGACTAGGCACAGTAAACAAACTGCATCAACTTCGCGAAGCAATTGGTCTACGTGGAGTTACACTGGAGGCCCTGTCAAGGCCACTGCAAGGACGCCCCAAAGTCACTGTTTTGATAAGTTTCCTCTCTGAGTAAAGACAGTCTGATGGACATCTTTGATGACCGATGTGAAAACACAACCGAGATAGATGGCACAGGAAGGTACGTCGCCGTTTGTAACGTAAACGGTATTGACATCCCCGTAATTGATGACAACTCTTTCTGCGATGTCATCATGAGTGAAGTCAGTGCAGCGCAGTGAAGCAGCTGAACTAGTCGATGTTGAATTAAGAAGCTGAACTAGTCGATGCTACTGCCGGAGGCAACGTACTCTGTACTTTGCCGGAGGCAAAGTACACAGAAGACACTGCTGACAACGGCCAAGCATTTAATCAACGGGTATGTGTCGATGTATTTAACTAAACTGGTATAGTGCTTGGCAACATTTGTTGGTTATTTTTAGATAGGTTGGTGATCATTTCTGCCCACCTCTTTTTTCTCAATATAAACATGTAGCCTGAACGCGAGTGCAAAAATTATCTGAATATTTTTCCATAGTTAATCATATCAAAGTGTAGCTCCCTTGAAGGAGTGAGGACTGGTAGTGATTTCCGATTGGCGCTGTTGCGTATAGTACGTGCACAAACAGCATCGGTACAATTGTCGTAGCTTTACTTGAAAGCTTAGTCGTGGCTTTAAATAGATAACCTTGAATTTACGCGTAAGCATGTGTATGTGAAAGTGTACCCCATCACACGCGCTCATTTTCAGCGTAATTACGATTCCGGTAAAAGAAAGATTAATATTAGCACGCGTGCCTGCAGCAGCAGTGCTGGGCGACGAGATTGAAAAAAAAAAAAAAAAACGGTGCGAATGATACGAGTCACAGAAATATGCGTCCTATCTCTCAATACGACACGTCTTGTTATGGCTTACGCTAGACGAAACATCAACAGCGAAGCCCAAGAGCGCTCGGGCCAGTATCTAGCAGGCGACATCGCACGCATCTGTAGCAGACGACGCTGCATCGGTGGGTCGCATTCAAAGACCAAATGAAACGCAAATGTGCCCTTATGGCCTTTTCCGGCCAATGTGGTACTCACTGTGTTGTTCTTCAAAATACGGCTGGGAGAGTAATAATATAAAACATGTTTCGTGTGTCAGAGTGCGTCGGCAAATGTCTTCGTTCCCGCATCCCGAATACCATGACCCTGACGTGTACTGACGCACCTGTAGCGCCACTAGCGCTGCAACATGCAGCTGACGCCACGTAGTGCTTTGACGGGAAGGCTCACTTGGAACAAAGGAAGCTTGTTTTGGTTCTCCACAGGTGGCGCCAACCTGTCAGCTGAGCCAGACCAACGAGCCCGTTGGTCGTGAAACCTCGCCAGCCTCACAGCCGTATTTCGCGAGAGCGGGCTGCGCTAGAGGCAGAGACTGCACCATCGCCTCGTTTCGGCGAGGCGCGTGCACAGCGCGAAAACGAATTCCGAGCACTCAACACCGCATCCCAAGCAGCATTGGCCGATAGCCAATCATTGGACGCCCCTTGGCTTCCCTTTGGCTTCCGATAACTTGGCCAGACGCCGGCCTGTACGCAAAAGCCATTCGTGGACAACGAGCGCTATACGACCGGCCTTGAGGACAAGCATTGGCCGGCGCGCAAAAAATCACACTGGACAGCCGATAGCTTGGCCAGACGCCGGCCTGTACGCAAAAGCCATTCGTGGACAACGAGCGCTATACGACCGGCCTTGAGGACACGCATTGGCCGGTGCGCAAAAAATCACACTGGACAGCGCGCTCATTCAGACGTAATTTTTGATCATAACATTTTATGAAGAGTAGTAGCCTATATGTGACGCAGGTATTTATGAGTGCCTTTACGCACGTCTTGGCATTTTCTTGTTAGTTGAATGACCACTCAAGTTCACTCAAAATATTACTGAAGTTTGCGTGTTTTTGAATTTGTTTTCACGCGCAGCGCACAACAAAAAAAGTAGTTCCAAATCATTTTCAAGCTTGTGTCAAGTAACACATTTAAATAAAAAGTATTGGCAGGTGTAACTGCCGACAGCCTTGCCTGTTGTTGCATATTGTTGCATGAAGTCTCACTGTAGAGCACTCGTGTGCGTTATTTTGCGTGTGTACATGCGCACCCGGCGCGCAAGCAGCACCACTCGAGGGCAGCACTGCGGTCGTTGCCCGCGGCGGTCCCCCAACGGATAACGACGGTTAGAGCGCCGTGAACAGGCCCCAACGCAGCAAAAAGTAGTTACCTAAAGAGCCACAGCACGGTGCCACGAAACAAAGCGTACTTAAACTAAAGTGCAGCTTATTCAAAATAGCGTGAGAGAGAGTGTTAAACGTTCAGTAGGAATTGGTCATTTGTGTTACCTAACACAACGGTGACCGTCGAACTACTTCAGCGTTGTGCCCTTGCGCGTTCTTTGAACCCGCGGCGGGTCCGGTGGACAGACGCGTTGCACCGACGGCTCCGTCTCTTTTGTGGCATTGAAACTGCGGTAGCACTCCTGTACGTGTCTGTGAGGTGCGTTTTGGTGTCGGTGGCTGTGTGAAGTATACCTGACTGGTGGAATAACATCGTTTGCCTGCTACGGCCGCCGCTGAAAACGTAAGTCACCATTTCATTTTTCTTTTCGCGGTGCGGGAGTGCTCGCGCTAGTTCCCGCCAAACCTTCAGCTGTCGT
Source organism: Haemaphysalis longicornis (assembly GCF_048455015.1). Lineage (NCBI taxonomy): Eukaryota > Metazoa > Arthropoda > Arachnida > Ixodida > Ixodidae > Haemaphysalis > Haemaphysalis longicornis. Next base: position 179,826,635 of record NW_027526295.1, read on the forward strand.
TTATAACTGGCGCTCGCGAGTGCTGCTTAGTGTTATGTTGTTGGTTCTTGCGAAGAAAAAAGTGGTCCCATACATGTGCTTCCAATTGTGTGACGCCAGTTCTAGCTATCCTTTTTCCGGCTTTGTGTTTTCCGAACAAGCAGCCGTGCTCCCACTGCAGTTTCACGACGTTCAGCATGCGTTGAAGCAAGACTCGTGTGCCGTATAAGAGTTGCGGATGTATTAAGCTGGCTTAGTTAAACTCTAGCTATAAATGAAGCTTTCGTTTGATTATTTTCTTGAGCAATGTAAGGGTATTGTCGAGCGACAAAGTAATTACACTACCTCTGGGATTCTCCGTGGGTTCCGTTCGCGTCTGACGGGGCAGAAGTGAGCGAAGGCACAACAAAATTTCGCGGAACCGCTGGCGTGTCGCTTTGTCTATTGGACTTTTTATATTACTTTGCGCTACTGCAATAAGAGTGAAGCCCATTTTCTGCGAAATTCCGGACTGTTTTCTCAAGAACGAGCAAAGTAACTGCTACCGTAAAACGCAGTATTGAAAAATGAATAGTGCAGTACGTTTTATGTTTCATAGCGAGTGTTAACAAGCTAGAACTTTAGGCTGAATATTTTCACACGGACATGTTGTAAGGCTTGTATAGGTGCTACATTTAGTAAGCAGCGTGAATTTAGCATTATAGTGAACTATTTTTTTTACTTATTACAGGCGCTACGACGCACAGGTGTTTCCCGTGGACAAGTGGCGGATGCAGCAGTGACAAGCTTTCCAAGCTGGGCTATTCTACAATAGTACTGTTCAAAAACATATTGTGGCCTTGGCAGGTCGGCGAATTACCGGGAATGAGGGTCCTGTTTTCATTTACCTGAATGCTTCTGTATTGTAGGCATCTCAAGCAGTTAAACGAATGATAATCGGTTCGCGCTTCATGAGCAGCGCTTTTTAAAATTTTTTCTCGACTGTTATTTGTGTTTGCTTTCATGTTTGTGTTCGTATTCTTGCCACTGTTAAGTCAGATTTCTCCTATATTTGATGTGCATAATAAAAAAGCTACACAGAGAGACCCGGTGTGTTGTGTTGCTCAATTGTTTTTGGCAAGTCACGTATTTATAATTGCTTCGCAAAGTTGATGCAGTTTGCTTATTGTGCCTCGCGGTCCCATTTCTGTTTTATACATGCCATTGTACAGGAAATTATTTAACGAGTGCGCATTAAATAAATAATGCGCACTCGTTTAATAATTTCCTGTATACTGGCATGTATAAAGCAGAAATCGGGCCGCGAGGCAACTCGTAAAATAAGCATTGGTCATAAGGACTGGCCACAAAGCCAAAAATGTGCATGAAAATAGCGTGGGGTCCACCCATTGGCATTATCATGGCAAGGTACTTTGCCAAGCGTTGTCCAACATTGGCCTTCCAGGGCTTGGCCAATTGTTGGCTTGTCACCTTTTCCAAACACCAGCCAATATTGGCGGCCGAGGTATTGCCAAGCTCGGACACATTGGCCACTGATGTTTTGCCATGCTTGGGCTTGGCAATTTCTGCTGCTTGGGATAATACTTCGGCATACGATTTGTCGTGCCATTGAAATACGAAAGAAATAAAATAGGCCTCAAAGCGCTCCCTTCAGGTACGCCAGATGTTACAGGTAAACTGGCCGACCGTTCGCCTCAAGCCTTCTTTGTACTCCAGAACCAGCCATGCAACGGCCCTTATCTGCGCAAAAATGCATAATTGGGGAAACTAGTACATTCAATTGTTATAATAAGGTAAAGTTATATTACTGGTCGAAAGAAAAAAATAGCCTAAATGAAGAGCAGCGATGAATGAATGCTAACGAATTAGTAAACAGTTATCCAAATTTCGTTTTTGTCGCAGGTTGTGTGCACGTTACAACATAATAATGTCAGGTTAAACATTGTTGCACGAAAAAAAAATACCGGTAATGCAGGTACAATAAGTTACAACATGGCGACATATTTTAAAGCTACAACCCAGCTCAAGTTCTCTAATACTGCAAGCGTTACTGCGGTATTTCCATAAGGATTTCGAGATGTGGGTCTTCGTCCATAAGTTCCGAGTATTTCGTGCGGAGTCGTACGACAACCGCTTTTCATTAAACGATGATCGCTCCCCTTTCCCCCTCACCCCCTCCCTCCGTTTGCTCCAGTGAGAAATCAAATAAAATGCCACAGTCATTTAAAAGATCAAATGCCACGGTACGTTATGAGCAGCGGAATCAGCACTTCTCTTTGTTCCGCCCTTACACTCTATTAATATGCAGGATCAGACCCCGTTATCGTGAACGAGGCGTGGACTAAAATTATTACTCCGCATACTGCCCCTCACAGTAATGGAAAGCAGGTTGAAATTCCTCAGTCCATTGCAACGTGTGCTTTATTATGCTACTCCTTCCGTCCATCCCTTTGTGAGTTTGAGCGAATGCCCTTCCCTCCTGATTTCGCCCAACACGCCAGTCAAAAGCTGGAGGAAGCGCCACTTCGACGAGAAACGGCACTATATGGTCTCCCTCCTCATTTCGCACGAAATTAAATGCCACAAACCATATGAGGAACGCCATCAAGCGTGGTCAGTATCTCGCTCCTCATTCTGCTTCTCACGTTAGCGCAACAACGGGATCGGCGTTTTGTAAGAAGCGGAGCTATTATCGCGCGCCGTTTTCTCGCTCTTCGCTAATAACACCGTCGCCCCTCATGACGAGTGGATCCCGCTCTTTTGTGTATACCTATGAGCGGGACTCAATGCGACTGCTTTTAGAGGAGAACTGCGTTTGTCTACTCTCCCACAGAGTGGTGACTATACAGACCGGATTTTAGGCAAATGCCTGTTTTGTTCCTTGCGTTCCTGTCGTTGAGCTGATTGATTGTAGGGTTTAACGCGCCCACGCAACGCAGGAGATGGGGCGCGACGTAGTGGACGGCTCCGAATTAATTTCGACCACCTGGGGATCTTCAACGTGCGCCGAAATCTCGTACACACGGGCGTTTTTGCTTTTCGCCTCCATCAGAAAAGCGGCCGCCGCGGCCGGGAAGATCGAACTAGCGTTCTCGTGCTCAGCAGCACAACGCCTTAGCCACTGAGCCACCGCGGCGGGTGCGGTCCTATCGCGCCTCTTTCATATATGAGCATGAATTAGAGGTTAAGGAAAGCTTTTATGGTGTTTTTATAGTGCCTATAAATGCCTATTTTGACGTTTGTGCCTAAATGGCGAAAAATGTATATAAACGCCCATTTTCAAAGCCTATTTTGAATATCAGGGGCTTTATGAACACTATTTAGCCTCGACTTTCGCTTTCGAGGGCGGTTTGAAATTCTTATTCATGTTACCGAGCGGCTATCATTGACTGTTCGGAACTCTATTGGGTTCAACCTAGTCCTCAAGTTCAATCAACTCCCGGCAAACAACCGTTAGCAGCAGTTGAATGGGTTGAATTTTGAGTCCGAAAATCTGGAGACGGTGGTAGTTTCTGTTGTTTTTTCAATTTTCACAGTGATTCCGTTGCGCGTGCCCGCCAAACACATTTCTTCAAACGTGCAGTCGCATCCTTGTTCCCAGAAGTACACTCAAATCCAACTCTATTTTCAACTCAACGGTTGAGCATCCAACGCGCCTTGGTTAGTACATCACTCTCGTATCAAAGCACCAAAGGCAAAACATTACCGCGCATCAATAAAGTCATTTCCAGTCCAGTCCAGCATCTGCATTTCCTTACGCCCTACAATCAGTTGACGACGGGCTGTAAAAAGCGTCTTCCATTTAAATTTGGTTCGGCTGTTAAGCATTTTTTTAGGACGTCTTACTTGAACAATTCGGATAGTATCAATGTTTATTAGAAAATTGCTAGACTTGTACCCATCGCTAGATTTGTACCAATAGAAGAGCATGTTAATTTTGTGATAAATCGTCGTTTTTTAACCGGTTTATTATTCGTGCCTGTTTTTGTTATGCCCTAATTAACTTGCGCCAGGTTGAAAAACAATCGCGCTTTTTTGACCGCTATTACCGGCTGTGAAGAGTGCTTTTTCATGCCTGTTTCACTATATACGTGGCTCGCGAGCAAGCGACAGGGGCTTTTGAACTCATATGTGAGCAGTGCGTTTGTTCAATTCGGCCTATGGACCGTCATTAGTCCAGCAGCGCAATGGGACAATTGAACGGCTATGTTTAACTGTTGCCGTCTTAGTGCCGTCGTAAAGACAAACATTTTTGGTTTAGTTACCGTAGATACAGGTTGAGCACGTCTTCTTCTGAAATTATTTACATTTGTGTATAAAAATTTATGGAGCTTATATTTACGACGTTGTAGGCCTAAAATGTTGTTTTTCCTGCCTATTTTCGGCGCCTAAATGCGTTTTTTTAATGCCTAAAAATCCGCTCTGTAGTGATGACTGTGCGGCAGTCTGTGCCATGTAGAGTTCCTGTATAGCTCCTGTAGGGGAGTTAGGCTATCTACAGGAACTCTAGTACCATGATCCAGGCTCTGGCCTCTCCTCAGACTAATACAGAGGACGAAGAAGAAGAGCTGCATGCAGCTCCCAGTCGGAGGTGCAGTGGCCTCGTGAAAAACCCGAGTTCGACTTCGACTTCGACGCTGATTGAGTCAAGGACTTCATTTTCCTGTGGGGCGGCCCTACGTTTGTGCGTTGGGGTGGCCCCTCCTTCTGGACGTCATCTACCCTGCCGCCGACTGGACCGCCTCTTGGACATTTAAGGACACGTCATCATGGCGTCTTGGGAGGCTGTTCAGCCACCACCCAAGGCCCATGTCTTCTACTTCACGGCCCCGAAGGACGTCACCGTGGATGACCTGGTGAACAGCCTCGGGGAAATCGTAGGCCGTTATGGCCTGGACACCCTGATGCACCTGGGTGGATTTAAGTTCTGCGCAGTGGCTGCTTCGGCTGCTGCTGCTCGCAAGATCGCCGAAAAAGGAGCCGTCCTTGTGAACGGCGTTTCGTGTCCTGTGGCCTGCATGGGCCCACAGGTCGTCTACGTGACGGTGTACCGCTTGAACCCCGTCGTTAGCCACACGGAACTCGCGGCAGCACTGAGACCGTATGGAAAGGTCCTCAACGTCAGCTGGAGTCTTCAGCACATCAAGACCGGCATGCGACTCGTGAAGATGGAGATGGCCAAGGCCGTGCCTAACTTCATGAAGATACGAGGGTTCAAGGCCCAGTTTGAGTATAAAGGTGTGCGACGGGTATGCGCCCGTTGCGGTCAGAGTGGCCACCAAGTTAGCAACTGCAAGACCCCGTGGTGCGGCCGCTGCTCGGAGTACGGCCACGACGAAGCCGACTGTAATGCCAAGTGTCGGCGCTGCAAGGGCAACCATGCAACCGCCGACTGCCTGCGGCCCCGGTCCTACGCGGACGCTGCAAGCAATTTCTCCGCGACGCCTTGTGCGTCCCCCAGTCAGCACGCTCTGGAGAGCGCAAGTGAATTTCCTGAACTACCCTGCGGCATCTCCAGCCAGCCAGAAGAGGCATCAAGCGGGAATATTGAGGCTCTCGGAAGCGCAAGCGAATTTCCCGAACTACCCCCGGCCTCCTCAGGCCAGCCGGCAGAGGCGTCAAGTGGGAGCAGTGCTCTGGGTGACACCACGGCAATCGAGGAATCTCCGAGCGATAGCCAAGAAATGGACCTCGAGGGCTACACGTCGCCTTCGGAGGAGGCGATTGCACCTGCTGGGGAGGCCACGTCATCGTCTTCGACGGACTCTTCCCTCTTCACGAGTCTCAGCTCTACCGAGAGCAGCGACACCGCAGAGCAGCCTCAGCGCGAGCAGGGGCATGCGCCGGTCAAAAACACCGTTCTTTCTGGAACCTCCAGCGGCTCGCCCAGCCGACGAAAGGAAAAAAACAAGCCCGGAACCAGTGCCAAGACAGCACTCACGTCAAAGCCCTCTGCCGCGGGCCTTCTTACGCCCAGCACCAGTGTTCTGCTTCCGCCCAAGATCAAGGACCCCCGCCTAGTCAATCCTGTCAGCCAGGTCGCTGACCTACTGCGCTCCCCATCCCTCCTGGATTGGCCCGATGCGTCCAAGCGAAGTCTGCCTTCCTCCGCGGACTCAGGTGACGCGGATGACATTAAGAAATTGTGTGTTGAAGTGTCCTCTGAGGACAGCGAAATGTAGGAGGGAGCGTCAACATTCACTAGCGCATTAATACCATCATGCTGGTACATTTTCTTTCCCTGAATGCCCAAGGTTTTCGAAGCTTTGACAAACAGAGAGAGATAATGCATTATGTACGTGCGCAAAACGTTGACGTTCTCTTCCTGCAGGAATGTAATTTCCGCTCGCCGCGCGATGTGTTGGCTTTTCGCGAGCGGTTTTCAGTGGAGGCGTTTTTTGCATTGACTGATCGGGTAGCATCGGGGGTAGGAGTTGTTTTCTTGCGCGAGAGCCTTCGTCGCAAGGCTCACTGCACGTTTGGCTTTGACGGGCGCGTGCTTGCGGTAGATTTTCTGCTCCTAGATCGTCGCGTGCGTGCCGTGGTTGTTTATGCACCGGCGCGACACTCCGATTCATCGGCGTTTTTCGCATCTCTAGATGCATTCATGTTGGTGCCCTACCACACCTTTTAAGTGGAGGACTTTAACTGTGTTCTCGATCCCCAGCGAGATGTGTGCGGTCCTGGACAGGGTAAACCTTATGTCGGCGCGCGGGCACTAAAGGATCTTGTAAGCCAGTTCCAACTCCGCGACGCGTGGGTGCAGCTGCATGGTGAAAGGTTTGCCGCCACGTGGGAAAGGGGACGATCGGGCAGCCGGTTGGATAAGTTCTACTTCCCGCCGGAGCTCAGCCATTATCTTGAGCGCTGTGACGTTCTTTCTTTTCCTGCGGGCACTCCGCGTATCTCCGATCACAAGCCAGTCTTAGCAACTGTAAACCTTGGCGACTGTATGCCACGTCAGCAGTTGTGGCGGATGGACGAGAGTTTGCTGACAGATGAGGTTAGTGTAGCCGCGTTAAGGGATGCGCTTCGTCCACCGCGCCGCGACTCGACGAACCCACTACCGTGGGATGAGTTAAAGTCCGGCTGGCGCGAGGTGTTCGTCCGGGAGGGGAGAGCGCGTAAAGGCAGCATCACGGCCGCGCTCAACGATACACTGTGGAGGCTTCGAATCGTCAAAAGGGGTGGCGCTTTAACCTTCACCATGCGTGACTACGTCAATGTATTGAGAGCGCGATATGAACATCTGTTACGGCAGTCCTCTCGCGCTGCTAGTCGTGCCCAGTTTCTAGGCCGGCCAGTTTCAGACCCATCAGTGTTACGGTACGTCAAATCAGGCTCCCTTGACGGACCAGGATTGGCTCAAGTGCCAGAGGTTATGTTGCCGGACGGCTCAAAAAGCGCTAATAGCGACGACATTTGTGAGGTGTTCACGGCACATTTTTCTCGCCTCCTCACCTCAGAGAATACGTTGCGGGATGAATTCTTTGAGGAACGCCTAGCGTCTTTTTGTGGAGCGCTGCCCCAGGTACCCCATGACATGGCGAGCAGGCTTTGTGCGCCGGTTTCGCAAGAGGAGCTGCATGATTGCGTCACACGCCTAAACGGCGCATCAGCGGCGGGCCCTGACGGCATCCCTGCAAGGTTCTAGAAGACTTTTTTTTCCGTTGTTGGGGACGCGCTTCTCGCCATGGTGAACGGCTTTCTTCTTCTTCATGGAGAGCGGCCGGAATCCTTTCGCGAGGGTCGTGTCGTACTGATAGCGAAGCCAGGAGGAAGCCCTTCGGACCCAGGTGCCTACAGGCCTATCACGCTCCTCAACACTGATTGTAAGATTGTCGCGTCCATTTTAGCCCGCCGAATGAGCCATGTACTCCCGTGCATCCTAAGCTGCGCGCAAACGTGCAGCGTGCCGGGCCGGTCAATTTTTTCATCCTTAGCCCTGACCCGCGACCTATTTGACTTCGCATCGAGAACCGGCATTTCCGGTTGTTTCATATCGGTCGATCAGGCGAAAGCTTTCGACAGAGTGGAGCACCGGTACATGCTCGGTGTCTTAGGTCTCTACGGTTTCCCGCCAGACTATATATCTTGCCTTCGGTTAGCTTACTCGAACGTGACCGCCCGGCTGCTTGTCAATGGCCGCCTCAGTGAGCGCTTCAAAGTTACGCGCGGGATCAGGCAGGGTTGTCCCTGGTCCCCCTCGCTCTTTTCCCTATGCCTGGACCCCCTTCTGCGTCGCGTGGCAGCGTGTCCTTCCATCCGCGGCTTCCCGCTGCCTGGTCAAGGTCAGATTAAGGTCTCTGCATATGCGGACGATGTGTCCCTTTTTCTCCGGGATGAGGACAGCTACCGAGCGTTTACACGGCTTTTTTAAATGCAGAGCATTTCAGTAACTCACGATGTCACCCGCGTTGGCGTCCGTAGTCCGCGTCCGCATCGCTCCCCCTGCACTATATAAAAAAATAATACTTGCCGGCGCCAGGTTTCGATCCTACGACTCTGCGGGCGGAACGCAAGGTGCACGGTATTCTACCAACTGAGCCACAAAGCCTTTTTTTTTTTCTTTAATGCCGGTCTTCGACACAACACAGAAACACAAAACAAACTTATTCACATGAGCAACTCGAGCGACAAGCCACCAACCTATATGAAGGCTGATGTCTCTCTAAAATTCCCTAAGCATAGTCAAGGGTTCTATCCTTGACAGCCACTCAGGAGTGTATGCCTTGCGCTTCTGGACTTCTACGTACTGGGATATAGACTCACGAAAACATTGCCGCGTAGGGCGGGCGTCCACATCACCGTGGAGCCAGGCCATGCGCGAGCGCCATATGCTATGCAAGGCCACCAACATAACGAGGTCCAAGGGCGCCCCCTCCTCGTTTTCGACCGCTAGATAGCGTATGCCATGGGGGCTCAGCGGGGGGAAGTCTTATGAAGGGTCCTCTGGAGGACATCCCACAAAAATACCGCAGCCCAACAATGCAGAAAAACGTGCTCTATCGTTTCTGGTTGTTTACAAATTGAACACTGAGTTCCCCATGGCACAGATATCCCTCTATCCTGCATCCAGGTTCCAACAGACAAGGTGCCTGGGTGTAATTTGAAGAAAAAGGTTTTCACACCAGAGTGAACCTCCATTCTTTTGACGCGCTTTAGCACATTTTGGCCTGGCCCAGCACGGTAATTATATCTATACATAGGGACGGGGAAAACAACATCGCAAATGTCCTTATACAGTTTTTTGCGTGTCACAGAGGACAGGTACTCGCCAGAAAAACGTGCGAATAGAAAACGGGCCGTCATAACTATTTCCTTAAAATACCCATACACGCCACCTGGCATGCACCATGTTGATACTACATATTCCGGCATAGCACGCGCCAGCCGTACTTGCATGACACTCTGCAAGAACGGGTCACGAACATCTCGCCAAAACAAAAACCGGTTTACCAGCTGTCGCACATAAAGGTGCGCCAGCCCCAAGCCACCATTTCGGACTCTCCGAAACAGGTTTGTTCTGCTGCACCTCTCCCATGTTGAGCCCCAAACGAACACCGCAAATACCCGGTGAAGCCTTTGGACGTTGATTCGCGAACAATGCAGTACCTGCATGATATACCAAATCTTCGCTACAAAGAATAAGTTACATGCCGTGGCCCTTGCAAAAATTGACAACCTTGCCCCCTTCCATTTCTCGGCCTTCTCCCTCAACACCATTGTCTGGCTACGCCAGTATGGTTCACTATCCCTGTAATATTCCAGTTCAACGCCCAAGTACTTCACTGGAGTGGTGACCCAACTAATATTAGCGAAGGTTGGCGGTGTTGATGACCATTCCCCATGCCAAAATCCTAGGCACTTTGCCCAGTTCACAAAGCTACCCGTCACCATGCCAAACTTTTTGACAGTGTCAACTACCAACTGAACGCTTTCTTCGTTCATACAAAAAACGGCCACGTCGTCTGCGTAAGCCAAAAGTTTAACTTCCGACTCATGCAGTCGGAAGCCTTCGATGACACTATTTCTGATTATACTCATACACAGGGCTTCGATGTATATGCAAAACAATAGGGGGCTGAGGGGGCAGCCCTGGCGCACCGAACGCTGCACTTCAATTGGGGCTCCCAACTTTTTGTTCACGATCAGCCGCGTAGTGCAATTGCGGTACGCCAGGGCGACGCCCTCTTTAATTACAAACCCAACGTTCACATGGTCCAAAATACAAAACAATATCTCGTGTGACCCACAATCAAACGCTTTTTCCAAATCAATCTGCAGGACTGCCACTCCCGTGTGCAGGGCGTCGCAGGGGTGTAGCACGCGCCCCCCGCGGGCCATCCTCCCGTTCCGAAATCACAGTGCCGATTCCCCCGCATGTCACTTGCCACGCGGGGAAATCCCCCCTTTCCTTTCCCCTTCGTGCGACTTCACCCGTGCCAGAACCACCCTTGAAACTGTTGGCCCCTCTCCCCGCGCGGGCCCCACGGGTGGGCGCGGCCTTTGTGAACTTCTTTGGATGCGGAGGGCTTACGGTCAAAGGGAAGGGGGGCTACCACGACGTTTTTTTTTTTTTTTTTAGTTTGTGAGTTTTAGTTTTTGTTTGAGAGTCTAGCTCTAGTGAGCGGAGGCTCTCTTTTTTTGCCGAGCAAAACCGAACACGGGGGAAGGGGAGAGGTAAAAGAACGCGGAGTCAGAGCGCGTAAACTGCATTCTGTTCCTGTGTGCGGATTAATTGTTATTTACTGCCTTTTCTCCTTGAATTTGATCTTTCTTCTCTCTATTTTTTTTTCTTTAAAAATAAGTCTGAAAATCTCACCAAGGCAGAACTTCTAGTGACCGGATATTGTAGCAGATAACGTTGCAACACGCAGAACGCAGCATTACTTCAATTGCCGTGAATTTGTTCCTGTCTTTTATTTGTTATTTGTATATTTTATTACTACTGCCCAGTTCTGCTTATTGCAATATTGTTATTACCCGTTTGATTGGTTTTATACGATGCCCGTTTTTTCTCTTCCTTCGCCTTTTCCAAACTTCTTTCCTTTTTTTTTATTTCTTTCCTTTCTCTTCGACGGTCCTTTGGTGTAGAGCAACACTCTTGGCTGCGATCTTTTAATAAATGTCTCTGTATATTTTTATGCTTGTATATTTGTTGCCTTAGCGTGAGATTGGTGAGTCCATTTTTGGACTGTGCACATTCTTTTATGCACCTCCTACAACAATGCCTTTTGGGCGATGGTGCTTTTCATAATTTTTTTATTCGTGTTTCCGTCATCCTGTAAGAATTGTTTAAATCTTGTCGTCGGTTCGTGAGGGCGGCTTATAAGATAAAAAATACTTGTTTTAATTTTGTCGTCGCTTCCTGATGGCGGCATATAAGGTAAAATTTTTTTATTTCATTGGTACTCTTCGTACATATTTCAGGATTTTTACGTTTTTGTATGCATGCCTTTTCACATTCCCTGCGAGTAATTATCGCTATCTACGCTATTATAACAAGTAAATGTGTTACGTCCGCCGATTCCGCAGTTTCGGGCAAATGCACGGCACTCTACGGTAAGTTTTCACGATTTTCTATTCCTGTTTCCGTCGTTGTTTTGAGGGGTTTTCCATTGTTCTAAGTCTTTGTTTAGGGGGTAAAAATATGGTATATTTCGCAAGTATACTGTTATATATATATTTTTTATTTTCCCGTGTTATTTTGTTCGACCCATTATTTCCGTTTAAGTTAAATATAACGATTAAGGGTGTTAACTCAGCCAATCACACATTTCGCACAACCGCAGGATGTTAAGTGCTTGGTCCGTTTTTGTATTTTTCTTTTCGTGTACCGGTAGTTCTTTTATAGGCTTTTTTATTGTGTCTTTATCTGGGGGGGGGGATATATATAAGGTGCCTAATTTTGATCTCGTATGTTCACTTTTATATATTTTGCTGCCTTTTATTTTTTGTAATCCCTTTCCACCAACTGTCTCTATTTTCGCTACTATAATAAGTCACTGCGTTGCTTCTGTTCATTGCTTCAGCTAAACCCGACATTTCTGTTATTCTGTAATGTTATACAGCCAACCAGGAACTATTAAGTATGCTGACGCGACTATTTCTCCAAAATTTAATAGTTTTATTTAAGTCCCTGATTTGACACTGCGGAAACTTTTCTTTTTTTCAGTCGGCCCTTTGTTTTCGTATCTCTTGGTGGTATGGGCGCAAGAAACGCTTTTTTCTGTGTGGGATACGAACGTTTTCGAACAGTGATGCCACGCGTTTTTTTGGTCCACCAGTAATAATGCAACCTAAACCTTTTCCGATTTCCATAACGCCAATTAGTGGGCTCAACTAATTAATATTACAGCTGGTCAGGTCACCGTGTTAGTAGCGCTAAGATTACTCGTTTCACAGGCATTCCAAAAATACAACTGTGATTGGATGTCATTTCAACCAGAAAACATATTAGGTAAATTCCCGCTATTGTTCCCCCTCTCCGTTCCCCTGCGTGCTACTCTACCCGTGCCACAAGCACCGTGGAAACTGCTCACCCCTCTCCCTGCGGGAAGGGGGGGGGGGGGGAGAGGCTTTTTTAGTTTGCGAGTTTTAGTTTCTGAGTTTAGATTTAGTGAGTGGAGTTGACCCCCTGTTTTGCCGAGAAAAACAGAAAACGAAAGAAAGAGCCAAAAGAAAGCAGGCTTAGGGCGCGTAAAACTGCATTCTGTTTCTGTGTGCAGAATAATTTTCATTCACTGCCTTTTCTCTTTGAAGTTGTGCCTTTCTTCTCGCTATCTTTCTTCTTTAAAAAATAAATAAAAAAATCGCCAGTTCATTACTTTAAGTGACGGGATATATTGTAGCAAACAACGTTGTAATACATAGAACGCAGCATATATAACTTCAGTTGTCATGAATTTTTTCCGGTTTTTATTTGTGTATGTATATTTTGTTACTGCTTCACAATGCTGCTTATTGCAAAGTTCGTTTTTTTTCGCGTTTTTCCTTCTTTCCTTTTTTTTAATTTTCCCCTTTGTCTTTGCTCTTCTTTCATGTTGAGCAACTAACTCTCTTAGTTGAAATCTTTTAATAAATGTCCCTGTATATTTTTATGTGTATAATTTTTGCCTTAGTGTGAGATTGATGAGTCCATTTTCGTACTGTACACATTCTTCTATGTATCTCCTACAAAAATTCCCTTTGGACGAATGTAGTAATCTAAATAAATAAATAAGTAAATAAATAAATAAATAAATAAATAAACGAATAAATACGGACTGACTGCAGAACGACTACGTACACTCTGGGGAAATAACTGAAGTGTGGAAGTCAGAACAGCTAACTTTAATACGCATATCCATAACGAGGACAAAAGGACGGTGTATTTGGCCAATGACAGTTTGCGACTCTCAGTACAATTTTGACTCCGTTGGTACCGTTCATATTCACGCCGTAATTAAAATGAAGCCTGTTCATGTTGCAATCAGCGTACATTATTATTAAATCAGGAAACCTAACATTTTAACGAAAATGATCTGACCAAGTTAAAAATATGCATATTATACCCTACAAAACCGAAGAATAGAGAAGAAAAGTCCTCTGAACAACACTCAAAATACGAAATAAAAATGACGAGATTGCGAACCGTGTAACGCCCTGCATTTCCAGAAAAATGCAGATTTGGTGGAAGTTTTACCTTGAGTGGCTAGTTATAATGGCCTAAATGGAGATAATTGGTCGGACATAAGTTTTAAATATTGTCACGAAGCCAAGGACGACGCAGTTGTCTTGCAGGAGAAACAAGTTTATTGGAGCGAACTTGTGCTCCCCTAACAACTCAAAAGAATACAGAGGCGGCGAAGCAGCGGTCAACAAAGTGACTTGCGTCAGCGAGCGTCGCAGAATCGAATGCCCCGGCGTCCGCACTGCAGGCTTTTTATTTTTTGGCGCGCGTGGTTCTCGAAACGTCGATTCGCATCGAGAACATAGTAGATCCAAGAAGATTATTCTGGGCTGTTCACGTTAGATCGGAATGCTCTCCCTATCACAACAGATAACACATGCGGCACAGAACAAAGAATGGAACACGCGCTTCCCTTGGCGCAGAGATAACACAGACCGGCGCAGCCGGGCGGAAAAAGCAAAACACAAATAAACAAACCCAATGTATGGTTCGCGGCATTACCCCCCCCCCTCTAAGAGTGCATCGACCCGATGCTAACATAAGCGACAGTCCGAACAAATGAAAATAAAAGTTCGTCATCGTCCGTAGAAAGGTTTTAAGCGAACCACGTGGACGACTTCAGGCCGCGTGCGTCGTCGTGATGTGCCGGAGTCACCATCGGGGATCACTTCGTAGGTAAGTTGGCCAACACGTCGTAGAATCTGGTAGGGTCCGAAATACCGTCGCAGGAGCTTCTCACTGAGTCCGCGTCGTCGGATGGGAGTCCAAACCCACACACGATCCCCTGGTTGGTACTCGGCGTCTCGGCGTCGGAGGTTGTAGCGGCCCGCATCCACCAGCTGCTGGTCCGTTATACGAACTCGAGCGAGCTGGCGGGCCTCCTCCGCACGTTGAAGATATCCGTGGACGTCGGCGTTGAGGTCGTCGTCTTCTACGTGCGGAAGCATGGCGTCGAGCATCGTAGTCGGCCTTCTACCGTAGACAAGCTCGAACGGCGTCAGCTGTGTCGTCTCCTGGATAGCCGTGTTGTACGCAAACGTGACATACGGGAGCACTTCGTCCCAAGTCTTATGTTCAACGTCAACGTACATTGACAGCATATCTGCGATTGTCTTGTTCAGACGTTCTGTTAGTCCGTTCGTTTGGGGGTGGTACGCCGTCGTTCTTCGGTGATCCGTGTTGCTGTAGCGTAATACTCCTTGCATCAGCTCCGCAGTAAATGCCGTTCCGCGGTCTGTGATTAGGACTTCCGGGGCTCCATGTCGCAGCACAACTTGGCTTATAAAGAACTTCGCCACTTCTTGTGCAGTCCCCCTCGGAAGAGCGGCGGTCTCTGCGTAGCGCGTCATGTAGTCTGTCGCTACGACAATCCACTTGTTCTGTGATCGTGACGTAGGGAACGGGCCTAAAAGGTCCATTCCAATCTGTTGAAATGGTCTCGATGGGACGGCGATCGGTTGCAGAAGTCCGGCGGGTCTTGTCGGCGGCGTTTTTCGTCGCTGGCAGTCACGGCAGCTCCGGACGTAGTGGGTGACGTCAGAGGTAAGGCCGGGCCAGTAGTACCTCGCCTTGATTTTTCCAATAGTGCGGGCTGTGCCCAGATGTCCGGAAGACGGGTCGTCGTGGCACGCTTCCAAAATTTCGTCACGAAGGTCCGCGGGGATGACGAGAAGGTAATTCGCTCTTGTTCCGGGGCTGAAATTCTTCTTCACAAGGACGGAGTTTCTCAGGCTGAATGCTGGTAAGCTGCGTTTGAAGCTCCTAGGAACAGCAACGTTGCATCCCTCGAGGTACTCGATTATGACGCGTAAGTCGGGGTCGGCACGCTGCTGGGCGGCTAGGTCGCTCTCCGTCACGATCCCGAAGAACGCGCTGTCTTCATCAGAGTCTTGTGGTGGTGGGTCGACGGGGGCGCGGGACAGGCAGTCGGCGTCGGAGTGTTTCCTGCCGGATTTATAAACGACTGTAACGTCGAACTCCTGCAGGCGCAAGCTCCACCGCCCAAGACGGCCAGAGGGGTCCTTCAAATTGGCGAGCCAACACAGCGCATGGTGGTCTGTTACAACCTTGAATGGCCTTCCATACACGTATGGGCGAAATTTTGAAATCGCCCATATAATAGCCAGGCACTCTTTCTCAGAGGCAGAATAGTTTTTCTCCTCCTTCGACAGACCACGGCTAGCATAGGCGATTACCCTTTCGCAGCCGCGTTGCTTTTGGACAAGGACGGCACCCAAGCCTATATCACTGGCGTCCGTATGCATTTCCGTTTCGGCATTTCCGTCGAAATGAGCGAGCACGGGCGGGCTTTGCAGGCGTTTTTGCAGCTCGCAGAATGCTTTTTCTTGGTCGTTTTCCCAGCTGAAAGGGGTGCTGTCTTTCGTCAAGCGCGTGAGTGGCTCTGCAATGCGTGCGAAGTTTGCGACGAAGCGCCGGTAGTATGCGCACAGCCCGAGAAATCTTCGCACGCCCTTCTTGTCTTTCGGCCTAGGGGAGTTCGCGATTGCTGAAGTTTTTGCCGGGTCAGGTAGGACTCCCGCGGCGTTGACGACGTGGCCCAAGAACTTGAGTTCCTCGTACACTCTTAGGCAAAAAGGACTAAAATAGGGACTAAAATACAGCCGTTAGTCCTCGCGGGCGACCGTTCATCTTTAAGGGGAGTATCTGCGGCACAGTACGTGCCGTGTGCATAAATTCGGACTAACTGTTCGTCCCCGCCGATCTATAAGGAGTAACGGGAAGACGAAACGCATGCAGTTAGTCTCTTTGCTGCGTCGTTAATCCCCTAATGGCGTCGTCGTTGCCCTTTCGCGCATATGCATGTCTGCGAACAGTTTTTTATTTGCAAAACACAAGGCATTGCAGTCACTGGGTGCTTTAGATGGTGCCACGGGAGAAAATATATGTTCGTTATAAGAAAATCGCCCAGGGTTAGTATAGCGGCGGGTAATGGCAAGGAGCGGCGAAGCGCGATTGTCATACGCTTCTCGGCGAGGTTATGTTGATACGCTGTGTTGCATACGATTCGTGCGAGATAATAACGACCAATGAAAGCTTTCAAGCGCCTTAACAGGAACTCAAAAATTAGTGACAATAGCAAAAGTGGATTCCTGAGCGTAATGAATATGTATATGTTTAACAGACTAGAAAAAAACGCATGTTGCTGATGACAACTGCAAAACGAAAATGCTCGCTACAGGTAAGCGTCTCGAAGTTATCTTTTACACTCGGTACATAATTGCCTTGTGCACAAAAGCTATGACAATGCTGCAACTGCTGTAAAACCCGCTTGCATTTCACAGTCGCAATCATCTAGCGACGCGAATTTGAGGAATTCAGGATAAGCAACACCGAATTCGCTTTCGCCGATGCAGGAATATATGGCATGTTTCCTTATTCTGACACTCACACAGACGACACCTTTCACATACGTTACATAGAGCACTTAACATATGTATCGAACACTAAGAAAGCACTTAGCTTGCGCTAAGTTGTGCGGAAACAAATGAGTCGTCCGATCACCCAGCTACCTATCTCAACTAGGCGACGACGAGTTGATTGTTATTTACGAAAAAACTATGGTTGTGAGGCTCTACTTCGAATCGAACTGAGCAATAGTCCGTAAACCTAGCGAAGCGCTAAGGGCAAGGCGCAAAACGCGGTCACGTTCGCTTGCAGAGATACAAATTCGGGCACAAGTTGCGATGGATCTGTTGCGTTATACACAGAACTACACGCTGTACACTTGAATATTATCTGCCGCAGAAACCACTTGGCGGCGTGGTCCAGAAGGGAGCAGCGAGTGGTGGCCGAGGCACAGCCGTCGAAACTTTTTGGTGCTTTCGAGCGGGCAAGGACTGCCACTAAAGCGATTTCCGAGGTCAACCACCCTAATGGGCTCGCTCGTGGGAGCAGGGAGGTGGCGGCTGCCTTCGGCGATTACTACGAAAACTTGTTCTCGCGCGCTGTTCCCGATGTTCCTCCGCCGGATGTCCTCGATGAGCTGCCCAAGGTCCCGGAGGACGTTAAGGCCGTCATAAACAACCCCATCACGGTCGAAGAGGTCAAAAGCGCTATAAAGGAATTGCCAAAGAATAAGTCACCGGGGCCGGATGGGATCGTTTCGGAGTTCTACCAGGTATTCCGAGAGGAGATCAGCCCTGTTTTGGCGTCGGTATTCGAAAACGTCAAAAACACAAAGTTGCTGCCACCTTCAATGCGGAGCAGTAATTTGGTCCTTATACCGAAAAAAACGTCTCACGATACGGCACCCAGTGTTGAAGATTTCAGGCCTATCAGTCTGCTATCAACAGACTACAAAATCCTATCCCGAATCCTGTCCAGACGGCTCGAGAAGGCCCTCAGCAGTGTGGTGGGACCACATCAGACATGCGGATTCAGAGGCCGCTCAATAAACACCAACCTACACCGCATGAGGACTGTCTGTGAGGTGGCGGAGTCAGGGTTTTTTCCCCTTGCTGTCTTGCAACTCGACCTCAGGAAGGCCTTCGACCAAGTAGACCACGCCTTTCTGTTGATGCTCCTCCATCGGTGCGGGATAGGGGACGAAATGGTGGAGTGGATCAAGATCTGCTATACTGAAATCACCACCAGCATCATTATGAATGGGGAGGTGGGGAGCCCCATCGCCGTGAGAAGGTCGGTCAGGCAGGGCTGTCCCATGTCCCCGATTCTGTTTGCATTATATATAGAGCCACTTTGCAGAATGGCAATGGCATCGAAGTCAGTCAAAGGCTTGGTTCTCGGCGACGAAGAACTAAGAGTCCTGGCTTACGCGGATGATGTTGCCTTCGTATGTTCATCGAAAGATCAGGTGAGGGAGATCGTCGCGCTCGCGCAATCATTCTGTCGGTTTTCGGGTGCTCAGCTGAATCTTTCTAAGTGTGAGGGAGCATGGCTAGGTGAATGGCCCACCAAACCATCACAGCTCTACGGAGTCCGATGGAGGGAGGCCATCACCCGCTACCTCGGAGTCAACCTGGACTGCGGCCGAGCCATTGCCCCCCGCTGGCAGTCAAAGCTGGCAGCCGCGGGTAGGAAGTTGGAGCCCTGGCGAGCGCGACACATCGCCTTTTTCTCAAGGGCACATGTTTGCAATGCCGTGTTATACCCGGCCGTCCTGTACGTGGCCAGAGTATCGACCATCGACGCAGGCTCAGTGGCCAAGCTACACCGGATGTTCGCAGTATTCCTCTGGCGATCCACCTACGAGCCTATGCGTCGCACGAACATTTTCTGGAGTCCGGAAGCGGGTGGCCTCGGGCTTGTTAACGTGGAGCTCAAGCTGACAGTGCAGCGTTTTTTGTTCTTCCGGGATCGTCGCGACGGTTTCCTTCGGGCTGCTCTGCAAAACGTAGGCTCCTCACATTTGGCCCCTTGGCTGCCAACAACAGCGGAGTTTACACATAGTAACCGGGCAACGGGCTTTTACAAAGAAGTGGCGGCAGCGGTGGCCCTTTTGCAGGGACTGTTCTCTTGGGAGTACCTGTGCGCAGTGGCCCCGAAGAAGTTGTACTGGGACCTGGTGGAACAGATCCTTCCACCCCCCATGTATCGCTCACCACCTCTTGGGCGCATGAAAAGTGACGTCCTCCGGCGAGTGCGGAAGCTCCCCATTCCTTCTAGTTCGAAGGATTTCTTCTTCCGCTTTCACACAGGGGTTCTACCCACTAAGGCAAGACAGGGGGAGAGGGGCTTCTTTCTTCCTGGAGGGACCAACTGCTTGTTGTGTGGAAGGAGGGAGACGGCAGAGCACGTCTTTTTGGAGTGCAACACGGCGTCGTATTTCTGGGACGAGCTGCAGTGCTCTTTCGACACGTACTGGCAGCTCACCTGGATGAACTTGAGGTTCTTGGAGGCGGCCTCGGAGCACCCGCTCCTCCGTGACTGCGTCCACGTCATAGGTCTCCACTCGCTATGGAGGGCGAGAGTCGACGTGGTTGAATGTGCCGAAAACCCGCGGCCAGCGTGGAGGCACTTTGTACAGAAGGCGCAGTGGGCAGTGGCCGCCCTCGACGGGCCCGATTCAGACACTGAACTTCGCGACTCACTGGCGCGGGGCTCACGAGCCCTAATGGAGTTTAAGGTAGAACAGCAAAGGAGATGGGACTTGATCTGAGGGTCGGAAGCGGGACAGCACCATGGGCCACTTCTGCCCACTAACGACTTCTACGCCCAACCCCTCGTCCCTAGTACATTACCGTATACTGTAAACAAATGACACCATCGCCCATTTGTAAGTGTGTCTAATAGGAACCACGCCAGCACTGCGTGGCTTTGCTGGCACTGTCTACGAATAGTTTCCACTTCCCTGGCGAAACACGCTGAATCTTGTCTTGGCTTGTTCAGTCCCCGAACGCGATCATTTGTCTGTGTGAGCAAAGGATGTTACACTGTTCTCTGAAACCTCTGTAACGACTTCATCTGGCCCTGTATGTATACTTGTAAATAAAGTTACTGTTACAAAAAAAAAAAAAAAAAAAGTGGTCCAGCGGATAGCGCGTCGGGTTCCTTGTGAATGATTCTGGGCGTCGGGGGTTCGATCCCGGCCGGTGCTGGAGTTTTTTTTTTCTTTTTTCCGCACTCTACGCAGTTCGTCCTTGGGGAGTATCGGAACGGACCATCCGGGTGGGGGACTAACCGTTCGTCCCCTCGCAGTTAGTCCCCAAAGGGACTAATGATTGTGGCAGAGGCCGTTAGTCCCCGAAAGGACGAACTTTTAGTCCTTTTTGCCTAAGAGTGTATGCGAAACGGCACTTTTCAGGCTTCAGCGTCAACCCCGACGTACGAATGGCCTCGAGTACAGACTCCAACCTTGCAAGGTGTTCGTCGAAAGTCCGAGCGAATACCACTACGTCGTCGAGGTATACGAGGCAGGTGTGCCACTTAAGGCCAGCTAGCACAGTGTCCATGACTCTTTGAAACGTCGCTGGTGCTGTGCACAGCCCAAACGGCATCACCTTAAACTCGTATAGGCCGTCTGGGGTTATAAATGCAGTCTTCTCTCGGTCTCTCTCGTCCACTTCAATTTGCCAGTAGCCGGTCTTCAGGTCCATCGATGAGAAGTACTTCGCGTGGCAGAGGTGGTCGAGGGCGTCGTCGATTCGGGGGAGGGGGTACACGTCCTTTTTCGTGATTTTGTTCAGTCGCCGGTAGTCAACGCAAAACCTTAATGTGCCGTCTTTTTTCTTTACGAGTACGACGGGCGCAGCCCAGGGGCTTTTCGATGGCTGTATAATGTCATCGCTCAGCATGTCGTCGACTTGAGTCCGGATGGCTTCCCGTTCGTGTGAAGAGACGCGGTACGGTGACTGTCGGGTAGGTCGGGCTCCATCTTCGGTTATTATTCGGTGCTTCGCTAGAGGGGTCTGACGTAGTTTTGCGCTCGACGAAAAACATTCGCTATAGCGACGCAGCAAAGCCAATAATTTTTTCCGTTGTTCTTGCGGTAGCGCCGGATTCACGTCGAATGGCTGCGGGAGCTTGAATGTTTCTACGGGTGTGCGTTCAAAGTCGGCGACTGCGATCACATCACTTGCTTCTTGCGTTTCTTCGAGGAACGCAATTGCAGCTTCATTGTTTAAATGCTGGTACTCTTCGGTGAAATTAGTGACCAAAACGTGAGATTGGCGTTGCTTAAAGTGCGCAATGCCTCTTGCGACGGAGACACCGCGGTCGAGAAGCAACCTTCGATCACTCTCTACGATAGCGTCGATGTCAGAAGCAGCATCCTCACAGTAGACGGCGATCATCAAGCTTGCGCGGGGTGGCAGGGTGATGTGATCGTCGGCGATCCTGACAGCAGCACGGTGATCGGGGTTCGGCTGCGGCGTCGTGGAGTGATTGGAGGAAAATGTTATCGACTTGGTCTGCAGATCAATTATTGCGCCGTTGTCCGTCAAAAAGTCCATTCCGAGAATCACGTCGCGGGAGCAGTTAGGCAGAACGACGAACGCCGCAGGGTACGTTGTGCCGTCTATGGTGACGCGTGATGTGCACGTTCCACTTGGCGTCACGAGGTGGCCTCCTGCTGTGCGTATGTGCGGACCGTCCCATCTGGTCATAACTTTCTTCAGTTTAGAAGCAAATGGTCCGCTCATTACCGAATAGTCAGCTCCCGTGTCTACGAGGGCGACTACGTCAAAGCCGTCGATGGACACCTTGACGTCAGATGCAGTCGTCCTCGAGTTCCGGGTTCGTCGGGGCGTCGTATCTCTGCTTGTACGTGTTGATGGTCGGGCACTGTGCATCGTCGTTGTCGTCGTCTTCTCAACGGACGTCTCGGTCAGGTCGGGTACGCGTCGCGCCGTGTAGCTGTCGTCGTGTTCGGGAGTCTCGTCAGGGTTACGTCGGGTCGTCGGGATGAGGGCATGTTGTGAGTCACTGTCTTCCGCGAGTCGTTGCGTCGTTGGAGGGTTTTCATTTTTCCACGATCGTGCAACTTTACCTCCAGAAGTTGCTGCTTTTAGTTTCCCCCGCGTGGGCTGGGGGACCTTCCACGTGAGAACTCAGCATTGCTACGGCGGTTCGGCGACTGGTATGGGTAGGGTGACGGCGAACGGTTGAAACGGGCTGGTCGACGGCTGGTGTTGGACAGGTACTCTTCGATCTCCGATGGGCGCTGGCCAGTTCGGGGGCGGGGTGCGTCGACGGAGAACCCTCGCAAACCGAGCCTCCTGTAGGGGCAGCGACGGTAGACGTGGTCGGCCTCTCCGCAGTGGTAGCACAGCGGACGATTGTCGGACGTTCGCCACAAGTCGGTCTTCCTTGGGGCAGGGGGTTGCGCCGCAGGTGGTCGGGCCGGCGAGAGGGGACGACGGTACGGAGCCTCGTGACGATAGGGTGCAGGTGGGCGAGGGCGATGTACAGCAGCCGCGTAGGTCATGGCTTGCGGCTCGCGAGGTGCTACTGGCGTCGTTGAAGTTCCCAGCGCTTGCTGCACTTCTTCTCTAATGACGTCAGTAAGAGAAGCGACTTGTGGTTGCGGCGGCGTCGGGAGCAGTTTCCGCAGCTCCTCCCTCACTATTTCGCGGATAGTGTCGCGTAGTGAGTCGGAGTTGATAGCGCTGGCACCAAGCGTCTCCGAAACCAGCGCATTGATTGGGCGGTCGTACTGCCTCGTTCGGATTTCGAGCGTCTTCTCCATCGCGGCGGCCTCAGACGCGAATTCGGACACGGTCTTGGGGGGGTTGCGAACAAGGCACGCGAAGAGCTCTTGCTTCACACCTCTCATCAGAAACCGTAGTTTCTTTTCTTCCGTCATTCCTGGGTCCGCACGGCGGAAAAGTCGCTTCATTTCCTCGACGAAGATTACGACTCCTTCGTTCGGGTGTTGCGTTCGAGTTTCCAGTAAAATCGCAGCTCGTTCTTTTCTCACCACGGTCGTGAAGGTCTTAAGGAACTCGCTTTTGAATTGCGTCCAGTCGGTCAAGACGCTCTCGTGGTTTTCAAACCATGTTCGGGCTGCATCCTCCAAGTAAAAGAAAACATGCCGGAAGGTTTCTTCATCGTCCCACCTGTTGAAAATCCGCACGCGCTCCAGCTTCTCCAACCATTCCTCTGGATCTTCAGCGGGGGCTCCCCGGAACGATGGCGGTTCCCGGGGCTGCTGCAGCATGATTGGCGACGTTGTTTCTTGTACCATGGTGTTGGTTGCAGCGTTCCTTCTCTTGGGCCCTTCTGGCATCAAACCGAACTCGGGTGGAAAATCTTGCAGGCGGAGGCTGGCTCTTGTTGGACTGGCTTGGCGGCTTCCCGAGGTTGCAGTGGGCATGAAGGGTGCGTACCCCGCACCTCCACCAGATGTCACGAAGCCAAGGACGACGCAGTTGTCTTGCATGGAGAAACAAGTTTATTGGAGCGAACTTGTGCTCCCCTAACAACTCAAAAGAATACAGAGGCGGCGAAGCAGCGGTCAACAAAGTGACTTGCGTCAGCGAGCGTCGCAGAATCGAATGCCCCGGCGTCCGCACTGCAGGCTTTTTATTTTTTGGCGCGCGTGGTTCTCGAAACGTCGATTCGCATCGAGAACATAGTAGATCCAAGAAGATTATTCTGGGCTGTTCACGTTAGATCGGAATGCTCTCCCTATCACAACAGATAACACATGCGGCACAGAACAAAGAATGGAACACGCGCTTCCCTTGGCGCAGAGATAACACAGACCGGCGCAGCCGGGCGGAAAAAGCAAAACACAAATAAACAAACCCAATGTATGGTTCGCGGCAATATCACAAAAATAAAATAGAAAAAATACAATTTTAACAAAAATGGTCTGACAAAACAAAAATATATGGATCCTATATATTTCCCCCTAAAAGCAAACGACAAACCAATCCGCAAATTAAAGGTGTAAATATAGTACGAATAAAAAATAACGTAAACGCACCAACGCTGCAGTACGCCTTGCACCATCCGAAAAAGAAAACATCATTAGCGAAGTAAAAGCCCTTCATCACTATGATCGTATATATTTACATCATTGGCGAAAAGAAACAAAAGAAACTTTAAAAGAATAAAATAATACAACGTTTTTTGCGACTCGCAGCCGTATTCGACTCTCAAAAACTCACTCTGGAAAAGCGGCTTAAGAATGATACACATTTCTCTGGATTTCTACATATATTTTAAAGCAATGGTTGCTATCATCGTAATGTTTTATAATGAAAATTCAAATGGCAAAAGCGAATGTAATTACGTCGGCAAAAAGTCTGATATTCCGAACTGTGTTTCAAAAAGTATCTGGAATGAGCGTTACGTTTCTGGGAGTTACGTTATGATTTCGATAGAGTTCTGCAATTAATTTTCTTCAGTGCTGTGAGGTTAACAGCACATACAGTTAATTTATAATTACTTGGTGACTTTAGTATATTTTTTAACACGAATCCATGGACGTTACACACTCCAAAATCAATTCTCGTCACTAATGCTTCCAGGAAGAGATTGACTCAGCCGGAAAGGGTACCTGAGCATCGACGTCATGGATAGCGGTGGAACACCTTGGCGGGGCCCTTTACGGGAGCGGAGGCAGGCTGTGAAAATTGAACAGGGCGATAACAATACCCCCTCACACAGACCCGTGAACCAGCCTGTTTACCACTCTCATATTTTAGCCAGGTCCCCTTCTACACTCTATCTCCCTCGTTTACCAGCCCTCGCAACTTCCAGCTATTTTCTCTCTCTCTTGTTCTGCCTCGCCAGACAGTTGCAGATCACTATCTCTACCTCCCCTAACCTCCGACAGCAACTTTCTTCTTCTGCTTCTTCTTTTCAGCGCATCGCCATTCATCACGGCGGGGCAAGGGCCCCCCGTCTATCCCCTTCCCTGTTCTCCCCGCCCGTGTTCACGGGAGAAGAGGAAAGGGGGCAGCGTGCACAGTCGTTTCGAAAGCGGGGAGGTTAAAAGGGGGGGAAAGAGCACCAGTGGATTGGCAGAGTTGGACTGAAACGGGGGAGTTGGGATTAGGTGGAATCGTGCACACCCCCGTCGCAGCACTCAAGGACACACCTTGCTTTATGGATATTTGTAAAAATATTGCGACCCTTAATTCCGCACGTCTGATGTGGCCCTACTATTTGTTGGACAACACTTTGAAGCCTTTGTGCCAGAATTTTCATAAAGATTTTGTAGTCGACGTTTGTTAATGATATTGGCCGGTACGACTTGACAAATTTAAGTTTCTCCGCTTCATCTGTCTTAGGAATGAGGACTGTGTGGGACGTGGAATATGATGGGGGCAGTGTTTTAAGATCATACGCTGCATTAAACAGCTTCGTTAGCACAGGTACCATTTCATATTTAAACATCTTATAAAAAGCAGCGCTTAACCCATCCGGCCCCGGCGACTTTCCCGGGTTCAGGCTTTCAATAGCACATTTCACTTCGTCTTCCGAAATAGGTCGTTCAAGCCAGTCCTTCATTTCGTCTTCCAAACGAGGCAGCCCGTCTATGAAATCCCGCTTGAAGCTTTCTGCGTCCACCGCCTTAAGAGCGAACAGTGCTTGGTAATACTCATAAAAAGCATTATCGATTTCGCTTTTTTCACTCGTTACTTTACCCATGTAAGTTATCTCCTTGATCTGATTGCGTCGTGCATGTGCTTTTTCTATTCCGAGCGCACGCTTTGTGGGCGCCTCACCTACTGCCCATTGCTCTGCTCTCGCGCGTACTAGGGCACCGCGATAGCGTTCTTCGACAATAAGTTCAAGCTTATGCTTTATCTGTGCTATGTCGTCCTTAAACACCCCGGGCATTCTGCCCTCCTCTAACGTTAATTTTTGTAGGATGTTTCTAAGCATTCTTTCCTTTTTGGTTTCTTCATATTTAATACAGCTACACCGTTGTATGGCTTTTATTTTTATCTCTTGCTTGCTTAACTCCCACAGCGCCCCGATGTCACTATGTGTTCCATCTAGTTCGGGAGTTTTCTTTCTAACAAACGTCGTAAATGTTTCGTCCTCCAAAAGTTTAGAGTTTAATTTCCATAGGCCCCATGTAAAGGGGGACTCTTCTTTCTTGCCCCCAATCCTGCACTTAACCAAACAATGATCGGAAAAGGAAACCGCGTGCACATCATAGCTTTGGCATTTCTGTATTAAATCCAGCGAAACGTAAATCCTATCCAGCCTCGCGTGGCTGAAACCTTGAAAGTGGGTGAATCGGACGTCTTTTTCCCCGTCTAGACATTGCCCGACATCAACGAGTCCATAATCCGCAACAATTTCGGATAACAAATTAGTACTAGCATTTCTATACGCGTTGTTACTTGTTTTATCCCGGCCAGAAAGTACGCAGTTGAAATCACCTGTTATAATGAGCATTCTGTCTGTATCGACGTGTTGCCTGAGAGTCCCAAAAAATGTTTCCCTCTCTATTACAGCATTTGGAGCGTATACACAGACAATTCGAAAGTTCACATTATCAAGGCTGCAATCACACACAACAAGCCTGCCCGAACGACACGACGTCACACCCTCCACAACCAGACCCGGCAGTTTCTTCAGCAACAATACACATCCCGCGGAGATCCCCACAGCATGACTTACGCAAGCATAGTACCTCGACGTGAAACGACGCACCATGGCCTCGGTCTCCTCCTCCCCCTCGACTTTCGTCAAGTTATTTTGCCTCAGGTTATCAAGTTATCAGGTTATCAAGTTATTTTGCCTCAGTTGCCTACAGGACGTATTGTTTCCAATACGGTGTTTCTTCACGGCGACGTGAAAGCCCGACCGTTTCGTGTAGAGGACTTCCGAGACATGCTCGCCCGTGTTGGTATGCTCCCCGACGTGATTGCGCTGGGGGCGTACCAAATCAACCACGTGTGGGCGGTGACCTTCAAGAGTGCCGAGGCCACAAAGAAAATGCTAGCGGCCGGCGAGCAGGAGGTGAAGGGACGTCGGTGTCTCGTCACCGACCCACAAGACCACCAAGTGAGGCTTAAGCTACACTGGCTGCTGCACGGCGTTGATGACGAGGACGTCCGGGCAGCACTCGCTACCTTCGGCAAGGTCATCGAGATCACCAAAGAAAGATGGCGAGTACAAGGTGTCCTTGACAAAGGGTCTACGACGAGGGTGGTGACGCTGAAGCTAAAATCTGGCGTGACTTTGGAAGATTTGCCCCATCAAATTCGGGTGGCTGGGGAGCTGGCCCTCCTCGTCGCACCGGGCCGGCCGATGCAATGCCTTCGCTGCCAGGGAACGGGTCACGTCCGCAGAGACTGCAAAGTGCCACGCTGCTCCCGGTGCCGGCGTTTCGGCCACTCGGAAGCGCAGTGCGTTCGCACTTACGCGGCGGTCACGGGGCCTGTGCAACGCGAGGAACTTGACGAGCACCTCATGGACGTGGTCGAGGCGGAAGCGGCCGCGGAAGGCACGGGACACCAATCGACAGCGGAGGAGACTACAAGCACAACGGACTTCTCTCAGAGCTCGGAGCCTAGGACGCAGGAGGAAGCCGCACCGGCGTCTCAGCCACCAACGGGGGACGCCGAGCAACCGGCCGCAGCGGCGTCTCAGCCAGCAACGGGGGACGCCGAGCACCAGCCCGCGGATACGCTAGGTGGTACAGGAGGCACAGTCAAGCGCAGCCTTGACAAGTCGGGTGAAGGGAGCGGCCACGAAACCACAACCAGCAGCGAGGAGCCGCCACTGAAAACGAACCAGGGGCGACGGCTGTTATCCAAGCCTCGAACGAACGTCCATCGCGGCCGGGGGCCTCCATAGACGCAGCCGGTGCAGCAACTTCCGCCAGATGCTTTGGCGCCGTTTAAGAACGCGTAGCGTAGTCCTCACGTGTCAGGTAAGCACCATGCGCCCGGTCTGTACGTAGCCACAAAGCCGACACAGAACGGAAGGTTACGAACGTGCCTTTGACTCATTCAACCGTCGGCCAGAGGTGCGCCCTCTCCCCCGCGTCCCCCTCGCCTTCTCTCCGCTCGCAACGCCCTCTCTCGCCGCGTTCGGTTCGGGCGCACAACAGGTGGGGACGTGCGCAACACCCTCTCTCGCCGCGTTAGGTTCGCGCGCAAGAACAGGTGGGGCGCTCGCATCGCGCTCTCTCGCCGCGGTCGGTTCGCGCTTAAACCACATATGTCGTTCGCGCGCGCTGCGGTCGCTAACATCTGTGGCGTGATCGTGACGTCAGCATCACGCGTTCGCGTGGTGGCGATTTCGGCGCTATAACATTCTCTCGCGAGGGGCATTGGATTGGATTCGATTGGATTGGCTTGGATTGGCTTGGATTTGGATTGGATGGGATTAAAGTGGATTGTGTTGGATTGTGTTGCGTCATAGCCGCGCCACGTTGCGTCATAGCCGCTCCACGTTGCGTCATAGCCGCGGCAGGGGGTTCACGGCACGTTTCACCATCGACTTCATCGCCAATGTCTACGCTGGAACAATTACAACAACAACAACCAATACGTAATCCATACGACTTGCAGGCGCCCCCCCCCCCCCCCCCCCCCGCAGAAATGCTTTGCATTTGATCGTGCCCCTCGCGAGGGGGATGTTTTTTAAAATGTATCGGAAGCTAGTAGTGCAAAAAGAAAGTACTCTCATACGAGTAGTCCTGAGGTGGAGTTAGTTTATTTCGCGATTTTTGGAGTATGGTGAGCTGTCTGGATCCCGGCTGAATAAGGGCAAAAGCAGAGCACTACGATTTGGGTCGCTTGCCAGTGACCTTGCTGGAGACGTACAGTGGGTGAACAAAGTCCGGGTGCTAGGTGTAGTCTTCCATGGCTCTAGAGAAGTTTCTCGTGAGACGTGGAAGGGTTTCTTAGACACGGCTGACAAACGTATAAGCATAGCGTCGACCTGCAAGCTGTCTCTCTCTGAGAGGAGCTATATCATTAAGCCGTGCGTGTCAGCGGCGTTCTTTTACGTGGTGAGGGTAGCTCGGCCACCTCGTGACATAACCCGTCGGCTGGCCACAAAATTCCGATAATTTTTCTGGGCTAGCAAGACCGAGTCAGTTGCGCGCGCTTTGCTTCGTCTGCCCCGCAGCATGGGAGGTTTTAGCTTGCATGCCTGAACACGATGTCAAGTGTTCTAGCGTTACGCGGTGTGTGGGAACTAGTAGATGATGATGAGTACCCGGGGCAGGCTCTGCTTCGCTACTTCTTGGGTACTGCTCGCTTGTTGTTTTATTATGAGCCCATTACCGGACCTACAGCCGTGCAGCCACCAGCTTTCTACAGGTACGTTGTTAAAACAATTAGAGGCTTTCAGTCGGCCAATCCAGATTTGGATATTAGAGCCTCATCTGCGACTGATATATGCGAGAAATTGGCTATTGGGCAACTGAATGATCGGCAAAGAGAGAAGTCTCGCGGGGCCCGCTGGCAACTGTTAACGTCAGCGGTGCTTCCTGCAGACGTTCGTGATTTCGGGTGGCTGCGGGGCTGGAGGGCCCTGCCGACGTGTGACCGCCTTGCAGCATTTGGTGTGGTTCGCTCTGCCCGGTGCCCGCAATGCGGACGCACTGAGACGCTAGAGCATGCTCTTTTTGAGTGTCGTGTGGCCGCCACATTCTGGGTTTTACTCAGCAGAATGTTTGAGCTTAGGTTGGGAGCCCACACGAAATCGAAAGACCCATTTGTCAGCTTTCTGCTGTGTGTGGGTGCCTTTGTTGTGTGGCGCCTGCGAGGTGTAGCCGCCTTGCAGGCACGACCACAGCGTGCCATGTATCCCCTGTTGTGGCGTGTTCGGAAAATGGCCATAGAGCATCTGCAGCATGAGCTGGTGGCGCTGGGTGAAGAATCTTTCCTCATGCGTTGGTCTATTCGCTTCATCAAGGTTGCCAATAACACCGTGCAATGGTGTGTCGTGCCTTATTAATAAGGTGAAACTTGAGTGCTGAAAGGAGTTGTATGTTTGAGGCCAAGGCGCAGTTTAGGCAGCCTGGCTGAGCATGCATCTCTGTACGGACATAGAACGGATGTGTGTGAACTGTTGTGGTTTTTATGTTCACTCCCACACGTGAACTACGGTGTCTGAGTCTCGTGCCACGGACATTATTGTAAAGGACTTTCGGTGCGGTGTACTAGTTGTTTTGTGAACTTATGTGATCTTCACTTCCTTTCCTCTGTGGCACATTGCGTAAATCCTGTGCTCTGTCGACCCGTGTAGTAGCTAACTACAGCGGGTCCTAGCTGTAACTAGTTTTTAATAAATTCTCTTTATGTGCCATGCGTAGCGCCAGAGTTGCGCGTGTGATCGCCGCACGCCGCGGGTTGCATTTAAGGCAGAAAAAGCCGGCTTCCAGCGCTGCGCGCAAGACCCCGTTTCCCGTCAGTTTTGCTCAAACGAGTGGCGGTGATTAGAAGCTGATAAGAAGCCGACTATCCCTGCTATCCCCGCAGCCTCGTTGCCCCGCAGCTTCTGGCACACGCATGCGCCGATTCCTCCCCTCCGCTACCACTGGCGCGGAAGCCCGGCAGCGGCTCCAACATGCCTGAATGGCGGCTTCCCCGCAGACGTTAGAACTCAAGATGGCGGATGGACACGCAACTCTGCTCTCCTAGGGGAGGAGGGGGTGGGGGCATGCAGGAAAGAATACCTTTTCTTTCCTTCATGTAGGGGAGCAATTTACAGGAACTCACCCCTGGGGGAGCTACATATATACAGGAACTCTAGTGCGATGTGATGCGATGAGGTTCTTAGAAGGGGGGGGGGGGGGAGAAGGAGAGAAAAGGGCGCGAAACTGTCTGGCGTGGGGTGCCGAGAACTCTAGTGCCATTATACTTCCAGCGCCCTCTCAAAAGGAGGGAAAGTAAACTTAGAAACAGGGGCAGCTTTACCTTGCGTCGGTCGGCGGCGGAAGGTGCGTCGTAGGGTGTTTACGACTGAATAAAATGTATTTAGAAAAATTAGGACTTGTTAAGGTTGATTAGTCGGGATTAAGGGGCCTAATGGGGTTTAAGATGGACTAGATAGTAAGTAGGCTAAGATGGATTAAGGTGGATTAATGAAGATTAAGAGGGCTTAAGATGAATTAGGGTAATGAAGATATATTCAGCTGGACTTCAAAAGACCAAGGATGAGTGAGGTAAATTAGAATGAATTAAGGATCATCGTAGATTAAAGTGCGTTAAGATGAATGAAGTTAAAATCGATTAAGGCGAATTAAGACGGATTCGCTATATTTAGTGTAGCAGGACAGAACACAACAGATAAATGTGGATTAAAATTGATTAAGGTGGATTGACCTAAGCTGCGGCCTTCAGGTGGCTTAATGTGAATTAAAGGGGCCGTGCATAATGCAAGTTTGGTTATTTCGAAAGATTGCCTCGCTCGAATAATACTGACACCACTTTTAACGCAAACTCCACTCAAACAGGCTATATAATTAGAAAAGAAAAGAATGACCTTGCGACCCACTAGCTCATTTGCCGTAGTAAGACCTATAACGTATATGGTCACCTGTGCAATTGGCTGAGGCCGGAAAAAGCAAACGCAAGTTAGGCAGGGCTCAAAGCTTGCAGAACGAGCTATTTGCGCGTAAATTTAAGGCATATTAATTTTATAGCAGTAAAAACGGGGGGTAAACATTGGAAGTTACGAAAGTATACACGTAAACATAGAGGCACCAGTAGGTACGGTTGTTGGTAGGGCGCGCACTATGCTTGTTATGGCTGCACAGCAGTACGCCGCATTGGGGTTGTCCCATACGATACTGGCCCATTGGCGTAAGCGACGTTGTTTTACGTGACCTTGTTTGTCGAGTATTCCCAATGTTTCACGAAACTATTGCTATCAAAAATAACAAAAACAAGCCAGGTGCAAATACGGTCAGAAACAAAGCGAGTGTGGACAGTAGTCCTGAGGGGTATGGTAGCGCCATTTAGGAGGACTGACGGTAAGCAAGGCGTTTCGCAGGTAGCTGCAGTCTAAACAGCGCACTAACGTTCGCTTGATCGCATGCTCTGGATACGTCATCGAAGACGTCACGAAGCACACGATTTAGCGGGAGAATCAACATTTCGCCTAAAATTCGTTAGTTTCTCAATGAATAAAGCATGATACGGGGACCCTTAAAACATCACATCTTTCGAGTAAAACAAACTCTTATTTTGTCTGCATGGCTCCCTACGATTTATGGTAGATTAGTAGGATGTATTACAATAGATAAAAGTAGACTAGGGCAGATTTAGTGGAACTAAGTGAAGTTAAAAGAGATTAAAGTAAATAATGTACATTAAGGCGGAATAAGATGAATTCAGATAGTTGTGACGGTTTAAGTTTGATTACGGTAGATTCAAGTAGATTTGGCTGGATTACGGTTGATTGGATTAGGGTAGATTGAATTAGGAATGGATAGAAATGGCCTAAGAAGTAGGTGGGTTAAGAAGGATTAGGATGGATTGAGATGGAATAAGAATCTATTTAACACAACCCAATTTATAGCCTGCGTTAACGTATGCTTAAATCCTAACCTTAAACTTCAATTTACCCTAACCCTAACGCCATCCCTAATGTTGCTTTAAGCCTAATCCCAACTACTCTTACGCTTTCCTTAAAACGTTTAGGTGGCAACGTTCAAAGTGTGTGTAAGGATTTCTTGATTGATTGTAGGGTTTAACGCGCCGACGCAACGCAGGCGATGAGGCGCGCCGTAGTGGAGGGCTCCGGATCAATTTTGACCACCTGGGGATCTTTATCGTGCGCCGAAATCTCGCACACACGGGCGTTTTTGCTTTTCGCCTCCATCAGAAAAGCGACCGCCGCGGCCGGGAATCGAACCCGTGACCTCGTGCTCAGCAGCGCAACGCCTTAGCCACTGAGCCACCGCGGCGGGTGTGTAAGGATTTCTTACTACGCGTTGCTGTACTGTACGTCAAACGGATACGTATACCCCTACGGCATCTATGTGGCTCAGCTGGTCATCCACGTTCGCGAGGCAGAATATAGCCCTGGATGTTTCATATTGGGCTCTTCCATTTGGAAATTCATCCGCTGTCTCTGACCCCTACATATATATTTTCAAAGGAGAGCCCGGGAGAACACGCTTACTGATGAAATAGTTATCCGGACCCCGCTTTCGAGCTCAGGATTTTCTGACCCGAGCCAACGTCGTATTTCTTTGGTGGGAGCAAATTTGTGTCAGTGGCCAAAGCTTTCGTTCTACACTTTGCAAACATAGGTTGATGAAGTGCAGCTTGCTAGCTGCCATGCGCGGGCACGTTTCTACTACAACCCGTGCACAGTGACGCGAAGCAGAGCCAACTCATTCATATAAACGTTTTTTCCGTAAAGTATGGGTGCATAATGATGGGTGGCTTCCCCGCCACACCTCACCGTCAGACTTCCTTACCACGGCGTCAAGCGGCCCAGCTGAACAAGACAGCGAGAGTTACGGAAGCCCTCGCCAAGCGGTCGCCCGAGGTGCAGCCGTCGTGTACACGAGTGACCTTGCTCCTCATAAACGGCCGCTGATCCCTTGCCGCTGCCTGCGTGAGCTGCACTAAGTTCTTCTGACCGGCCGGCCGAGACGCTGCCTGTTCGCCGCGATATGACCGCGCCGCTGCCCGCTGATCCGCAGCCGCGGCGCTACACCGTTTGGGCGCTGGGATTCGCACTGGGTCACGCAGGTCGTGGGAGCAGCGTGCGTATGGTACGGGAGGGGACTGAAACTTGGAGGGGCTTTGTATACCGCAAACCGAATCGGGAGAGCAAGTGAAAAAGGGTGCAGGGACGGGCAATTCTCCCGGAATAGGGGGCTAAGAAGCAAAGTAGCTTTAGTTCAGCTAGCTTTCTAGGTGACTGCTGGAGCTAGGTGACTGCTGGAGCGTGCTGCCCTCAATTTTTATTAATTCGTTTTTGCAGCGACGCTGCACTTGTCTCGGCTTCCGCGTATAGCGTGCGTGGATAAACCAGAAACTTTAAGGACGATAGTCCTTCTTGGGCTACTTCAACGTGGAAATTTTGGTCTGTAACGTGATGTCTGTCCCTCGATTCAGCCGCCATGCCAAAAGTTTAAACTACTCTTTAAAGAGAGCTTTATGTAGCCAAAAAATTGCCGAATAACTAAATCTGAAAGCATATGGCATACCTGCCAACATTGTTCGGGAAAAAGAAAACATTGGGGATATTTGAGGCAAAACACAAAAGCGTAACTGATACGCGCAGTGTTCTTTTAAATAAAAATATACGTTGGCGCAGTTTTCGCGATGACGCAGAAATAAACGCGTTCAATACAATATTTTATTCACAAAATACCAAAAAACAATCAAGGACAGCTTGCTCAACGGTGCAAGCCTGGTGTCACAGCTAAGCTGTGCTCGTCTCACTCAGCTAAACTCGAAGGGCGCCATATAAGTCACTCAGAACCATTTATCTGTGTAAATACAGGGTGTTCAAAGTTAAGTCGACAGGTTTAAAAAAAATTAGGCGCTTAGATGTGCGTGGAGACCACCTATTTAGCGGCTGCAGTAAGCAGGCATGTTTTTCAAAAGTTAGACGCAATTGCGTTTCTACGGAATTGCATTTGGCAGAATTCTTCTAGCGTATCCATACTGCGAGATATCGAACTGCGAAGTTTAATTGCCGTTCCCATGATTACACATGCAATTCAGTGAGGACTGGCGCAAAGCTCCTCCCCTTTCTGACGTGCCTGCCGTGTACGGTGTTCTGTTTGACAACGGGGTGGAGGCATAGGCAAAAGTTATAACTGGCACTCTTTCAGTCTTGGCTGGCGTTATCGCGATCTGCAGTACTCGGAACCGCTATCGAAACAGAGAACAAAGGGAAAGAGCTTTGAGCCGGTCCTCACTGTATTGCATGCGTAATCACGCGAAAGGCAATTAAAGTTCGCAGTTCGTTATTTCGGAGTACGAATTCACTAGAAGAATTCTGCCAAATGAAACTGCGTGAAACACTATGGCGGCTAACTTTCGAATACAAACATACTTGTTTACTGTAGCCACTACAAAGTTAATTATTCAATTTTAGTTAATTAAGCCACCGACATCAATAAATACCACCTAATTCGGTGTCCCCCTGAGCGCGTAACCTCACTGTAGAGGTGGTATTCACGTAAATCTAAGCGCCTAAAAAAAACCTGTCGACTTAATTTTGATCACCCTGTATATGGCGCTCGTCAGCAGAGGTCCAAATCAAACGCAAAGTAAAGTATATAAGCGCTTTATCAGTGCCCTCTTCAGTTTTCGTAATACGTACACTTATCGTCCGCTGCCGCAAGGTCATCGTCGAGCGCTCTCTCGCTGTTGAACACCTGCACTACTATTTCTTGTTCTTGTAGGCGATTGCACTCTTGCATGCCTGCTCGGCGTGCTTCCTGATAAGCCGCGTCTTCTTCGGGCGTCCGGATCTTCTTTGGTCTCCCATCCCCCATGTGCGCGGCAGAGAGTCGGAGAGAGTTCTGCCGCCGCGGCGGCGATTCCGAGTTTTATGAGCGCAGGTGGTTGCCCCTAGCAACGCGGAGCGAGTGACGTCAGGAGCAGACGACAGTCGTCTTGTCGGTAATTGGACAGCCCTATGTTTGTCCGCTAGAATAAAACTATAGCCCTTCCAAGTTTCATTCGGCTAATTAGTTAGGAAGCATGTTCAATCCCAAATTACAAGCGTGTTTTGCTTCGTGCACTCCTTCGACTTGTCCCAGATTCGATGGTCATCCTTCTCCGCTGGAAGGGCCCCGACTTTTTTTAGGTGGTGTATCGGCGCGGGTGCAGCCTTATATAATCGCGAACTATATTATATTGCTCGTCTGAGTCTGTGTTTCTGATGCGGGTTGATAGGAAAATAGTGCATATCAGTGCTTCAGCTTAACGATAGCGCTTCACTTTTACGATAGCGAAATTGTATCACAAGGCTCATGTCACAAAAAAGGTGCAAACTTTAGACCCCCTCCTCAACTTTTTGGAATAGATGGAACAGTCCGATAGATACATTTTAAGGAGGACGAGCAAGCAATAGGTGGACAAGTTGGAAGGACAATTTATAAAATGGATGCTGACCACCGTCCATCGATCCGCAAAAACGCGATTCGTTAATGCGCGTACACTGCTGCTTTAATTATGCTGCGACTCTATTCTGTAGCAAGGGGCTGTAGCTCGTTAATACCCTTAAGGAGGAGAATGGAGAATAGAATTGATGTTTAACGCATTTTCCAATTCCTCTATCGTTTTAGAATAGAAAAAGGAGGCAAGAAAAAACGGCTCCATTCTTTCAGTACGAAAAATTGCAAGCGATGTGAAACCTATGTAGGGGCGCAGTACTGTTCTCGACGTACCGGCCCTCTTATGCGCGCGGCTAATTTAAACGGTAGAATGTTCAGAGTGCTAAATATGTGCGCGAAACATCCGTGGTTTTACAGTTGTCTGGTATTATTTTCAACAGCACGCGCGTAGACTGACCCTCGTTGTATATGCCCGTGTGTATATGTGTACGCTTAAGCACTCAGCAACAGTACTAGTCGGTTTGGACCAGTTGGTGTCGGCGGTCCTTAGCTTCGTATAGTGCAAAAAAGGAGACAACTGCAGAACGACGTAACAGGCACAAGCGCTCCGAGTCGGCCGAGTTAGCACGTGTACAGTCGAGCCCACATATGACGGCCCCACTTAAAACGAACTTGCGTTTATAACGAACGAAACCCGCGTGACCGTCAAAATATAACTTGTTTCAATGGAATAAAATCCCACGTACAACGAACGTCTTCGAGCCCTGCCGATCGGTTACAGCGAACGGCCGGCGCCGCGATGTGGCTTGAAATGACGGCCACTGCCAAGCTGTGCCGGCACAGGTCGCTTTCCCGAGCCTCCTCGCAGGCAAACCGGGCGAACTACGTGTTTTGTGGACCTCTCAACCCAGTGACCTCTCAAAGGAAAAGCGCTGGACATATCAACAAAGCGAGTCATTTTGACCGAACTCTTCAAGGCGTGAGAAATTGTGAGTTAGTAAATAGGTAGGGCATTCACATGTCAAAATCCACAATTTTGACGATTCTGAAAAATAAGGATAACATAGCCAGTGGTGACGCCGACTCAACAGACAGGAAGCGCCTGCGGAAGCCCACCTATGCGGACGTGGAGGACGCGCTACTGAAGTGGTTCGTCGACACACGGGCTCGCAACACACCAATAAGTGGCTCAATGATGCTACGCAAAGACAGAGACTTTACATTCATGTTGGATTTTCCCGACTTCTGCCCACACAATGGCTGGCAACATCGGTTCAAGGTGCGGTACGGCACTGTTTTTAAGTCGATTGCAGGCGAGGCGGCGTCCGTATGTGACCAAGATGTTGCAGCATGGCTTGAAAAAGAAAACGAAGTTATTTCAAGCAATGTGGAGCATGACGTCTATAACGCAGATCAAACTGCGTTATTTTACCCGATGTTGCCGGATAAAACGCACGCTATGAAAGGCGACACATGCACTGGCGGGAAGCATAGCAAAGTGCGCGTCACAGCACTTGTGTGCACTAACATGGATGGCAGCGACCGGCCGCGCCCTTCCTCATCGGAAAATTAAGAAGCCGCATTGCTTTATTTATTCGCGATTTATTCGCGCGATCTATTCGCGGAGTGGCTGAGCGAGTTCTACCGTGACATGCAGAGGCAAGGCAGGCGAGTGCAGCTCGTGATCGATAACTGCTCTGCGCACCGCGTGCAAGCTTCCTTGACGGCCGTGACCCTGCTTTTTCTGCCACCCAATACCGCGCTTGGTCATAGCTGTTGACCGCCCTGCAGCCAACTTGTCGCTTCGAGTTTCGCTGTATTCAGCTGTAGAGATGGTGAAGGCTGCCTGGTCGGAGGTGGCAGCCATTTCCGTGCGGAATTGTTTCCGCAAGGCCGGCTTCGTAGACACAGAACGTGAAGCCGAGCCTGATGCTTCCGATGGTCAGTCCGGCGGCAATTTGTGGCAGCGAGTCATCGACTGCGACATGGGGGGCCATGACCTCGGCTGGAATGATTTCGTTTGTGCTGATAAAGGTGCTGACGCTGCGGAACCGTGTACGGATGAAGGCATCGTTTATGAATAGCGGGGCAAGGAGGAATCGGACGCGGATGACGACGAAACTTCTGAGCCTGCGCCTATAAGCGCGCCTGTTGCAATGGGCTACACAGAGGACCTTAAACAACTTGTTTACGCCAAAGTGACTCGGTAAAGAGCACGCGGCTGCTCTAAATAACATCACGCAGAAACAAACAGCCATAACGGACTTCTTTGCGAAAAAATAAATTGTGATCTGACTATTGATTTTTCTACTGTTGCCCATTTACTACGAACTTCAGGACATAACGAACGGAGGCCGCGTGACGCTCAGGTTCGTTATAAGCGGGCTCGACTGTATAATGAAAGCACGGACGTAACAGCAGCGAGTGACGACAAAACAACGAGCTGACCGGTATCCCTCAGTGCTCCTGTAGTCTTGTAATCTAGAGCCTGTAGACTCTACTTGTGTCTTCAGACACTAAAAAACTTTGGGAGAACGCAGTCGCATTTCTTTAGGAGAATTTTTTCCTTCATTCTTTTGGGGCCATTTCTCTGCATACTGTGAGGCAGCGCGCGTGTACGTCTTCATTTCGAAAGTCTGTGGGAGGGGGGGGGGGATGGAAAAAAGGCAGAGGGGGAACACTTACGAACGAGAAAAGTAGAGGCAACAAAGAAAAAAGTTTAAACAAGAAACAATCGAAAATCTTAAAATATAACTTCGGGATGTCGTGAACGTATTTTGCATGACCTGCGGCTTTTTCGATGATTTTTGCTCTTGTTCAGGCATATTGCAAGATGGCTGATCGTCGTAGTGAGAACAGACCTCTACGCCACTAAAGCTTGGTGCGCTTGCCCCACATTAACGACATGCGAGCAAGAAACTTCACTAGGAACCGTCAGTTCTCATTCCTCAGCCTCGAAGTGCCTCCACCACGTGACTGCCGCATATCTAGTCCTTTGTCGTGTAAGCTCATGCTACCGTCACACGGGTAGGCGACCCACGCCGCAGACCTTCCATATCCACCGGGGCGCGCAGGGAGGAACTACGGCAACACCCACAGCGCATACGCCCGGACGAAGCGGTGTGCGTCAGCTACGGCCGTACACCATTCATGCCTCGAGGCCTCATTGTCATTAAGGGCTGCTGTCGGCCCTTGTTGTCGGGGCCCAGCGTGGCGCACCTACACGCGAGGGCAGGGCAGCGGCCAGTGTCGGACGGCTCCACCGGCGGCTGCCTTCCTCTCCGAGCGGCGAGCAGGTCAAAGGAAAGCGATGGCGGTCGCCAAGGTCAGAGCCGGGCATGACCGGGAGTCGATCGGTCGCGGCGGCAATTGGGCCAAGCGCGCCTGGAAGCCGATGCAATTAGAAGAAAGGCGACGGGGGCGCTCGTGTATGCAAGCGTGTTTCCGCGCTTGCACCCCTTCCATCTCCTTCGGGGCCTAATGGTGGCACCCGACGCGGCCCAGCTTCGCGAGCGCGGTGTTCGGAGGACTCGGACCCCGCCCTGCTCCCGCGATGACTATAATTGGCGCGGATGAGAACGCACTACAACAGTGCACCTGCATTGCCTTGAGCTCGAGTCACACGGCCCGACCGGTACCACCGCTGCATCGGCAGTGGGCGGCACCGCAGAGGGTTGCGTCACGCGGCGGCGCTCGTTGCGCTGCAGCCTCTTTCCGGAGCTTGCGTAATGCAAGTAGCAGTGGGGTGCAGCGAAGCTAGGTGGAAGTTAGTCCTCAAAGGGACGTTGATGGGAGTCATTGACATTGTCTAATAACTTTATCGGGTGTAAGTATGGCATGCACAGGCCATTGTACGGGTTTCCTTGGCCGATTTATGCCACCGGGAAAAGTACGTTGTGCTGCTTTTTTCACACCATCTTCCTTGACTTGATGACGTCGGCGGTGGTGAAGACTCACCCCGAAGTCGGCAGGGCTAGCACACAGTATGCGCGAACAAATGAACTGGGTATGTGACCATGGCATATGTGGAAACCAGACATGGAAATGCTGAGGTAGCGCCAAACCTCCAAGCCAGTGTGACGTGATTACTGCATGGGGAGGCCCAAGGCTGAACTGCGCAATGCAGCCGCTAGTGAGAGCATTACAAATGAATTTCGTTGGTACTTCAAGCATCATTTCAGTGTCACTTCAGTGTGCTTCAGTGTGAAAGTATGTTAGTTTATATCGGCAGACTACAGTGCCGACAATAAATTTGCACCGCTCACTGCAAAAGCAGCAGTTGCTTAATAAGTTGTTTAGGGCTGCATATACTCGCATACATATACTAGGACGTCGCTCATGGAGCATCAAGTTACATGCAAAGGCGCGGCTGCCGCCTCAAAAGCTCGTTTATGTCTCCTCTATAGCTTTCAACCAGCCTGCGAGGTGCCGGCCACGCAATCCCCAAACCCCACTCACAGGGAAGGCTGCGGGACAGATTAATCTTACAGGTGCAGGCGTAGGTGGATCCAGGAGAACAGGCGGCATCTGCAGCGTGTAGCTTGCCCGAGACACCCCCACTTCACTGCCGTCCTTCATCAGCATATAGATGTCAGCACCATCACCACCGCTAAGTTACCCTCTCTGTGGGCTCATCACCAGGGTTGCATTCTGTGTCCCTGCCCATTCCCTGGACCCACGTATTTCTCACTACCTCTTGTTACTACTCTGGAATACCTGGGAAATATTTCAAGAGTAATGGGATTGGCTTACGAATGCGATTTTGGTACCATTCATCACAACTCATATCCGACCCTATGCTAGCCAGCTTCGTAAAGACAAAACTGCAAACAAAAGAAATACTGTGGGTAGGTGGATCATATATTATTCATAGCGTGAGGGAGACAACCAGAAAGCCAAATTAAGGCACAAGGCAAGTGCTTTCCCTGTGTATTTCTTTGCCTCTCTGCTCGTATCCCTCACGCCATAATGAGTGAGGATCATCCGTATCAACAAAGCGCATCCGCTATCAGGCGCCGCCGCGGTTTGCAGCTGAGCACAGCTTCACTTGTTATCTCACCGGTCTCAGCGATGACATCGTAATCAAGAAAAAATAAATCTGCGCACATTCATGAGAACGCTAGTTGGTTGGGAGTCAACACTTTTCTGAGGATCGTCGAGTACGTGATACAGGCTGCACTTTCTGAATGCCGTGAGGCCTGGAAAAGCGTGACGAAGCAATTGCTCACCGCATTTGCCTTAACTTCGCTATCACCAACCACTACTTTCACAAGACGCGCCAAGTTGCCTGCCCTCACTGTCTCGCTTTCAGTGTTCGCAAGGACATCGAACACGCTCAGTACGTGCGTCCCCGTTTTGGCACTCCACGTCTAACGTTAAAGACTTTGGGACTGCATGCTGATGCACCACCGAAACTAGCGATGTCATCGGTCCATGGCAATCAACTGCCGTTGTGACACGGATTACACGGGCCTTGGTGTCATTTCTCCTTGACTCCGGCCTGAACAAATTAACTACTGTGCGTGGGCTTCGTGTGCGTTCCTAGGTCTGGCAGTTTCCGTGGGCTTATCTACGTTTGTTAGTGTTTGTGTGCGTTACACACGCTTCGCTTCTTTCGTTCATTTTCGCCCCTGTCATGTTCATATATGGAATACCAAGCCAAGCTCGCTGCCAGGCTGACTTCTCTTTATCAAAGGCATCCCTCCTCCCTCCTTCCCGCAGACGAGAAGACGTTGTTCCCACACGCAACTCGCAAACTTTAGCGTTCATTTGCTGTGATCTCGCCATTTGCTCTTACCGTGGCTTCTCTCACGGCTTGTGATACCCGCAACTCAAGCAGATGTGTCACAGGCACTTGTCCGAAGGACGCTTGCCCGTGATCGACTTACCTGATGCCGCTGCTAGGACTTGAGTGTCGTGCTTCTTCCCCGCCTGCCTTGTCCCTCAAGACTTCTATAACGCAATTCAAGGCATGAGGTTAAGACGTGCGGGATTATATTTTTGAGAGCGGCGTTTGAGGACGGTGCACCCGCTAAAGTGATTTTAGCGACAGCCCCCATGGCTCTACCTTCACACATTCCCGCTATCGGGGATTTTTTTTCTCTCTCTCTTTCTTTTTGCTGGACTCATCGCGTTTTATTTATTCAGCTGTTCGTTCGCGTCGGCACCGTATATTTTTGTTACGATATTTATCCCTAGAGTGCGGAGTGGAAGTACGGGATCGGGTTTCACCTATACCGGCTGGACAGGAAACTGAAGTGACACATACTGGTCGACTTGAAGGTCGACATCTTTATAGCCTGATAGGAACGCCCCTTGTTTTTGCGCCCAAATTTTGCAGGCTTCGGGGAGTCTTCTTAATTTATAGAGCTCTCTGAGAATTATAGTTTCTTTCTGACATGTGAAGGGCACATAGTGGGGTTAATTACGCCAACAAGACCTCGTCCTTGTCGCGCCCAGTAATTTCCTCGGCACACAGTGGCCTGCTGTACTTTGAGCAGCTATAAATATTTTGGTTTCCTATGTACTTTCTGATCGTTATGAGTACTCGAAGAAGAGGCATACTTCACGAGTACTAGGACAAAGCACGTCACACATACTTATCGGAACCCACTGGGCGATGTCAGATAGGGCGGCTCAAATGTGAAACGTTTTGTTTTCTAAATGTTTCCCGTGGTCCCTTCACATCGTGCGTTTGACCATCCAGATATGAGGCAGAGCAATGGGCGATTAGCAGGACTGACCACGTCCGTTGTTACGTTTATTAAAGAGAGGCTTTCTATGCTCCACTGGTGGCGTTCGATGTCGCGGCAAATGCACTGCAGGAGAGGCAACTTTACACAGTGGGTTTCACAAAATGGTGATGATGATAAGCGAAGGCAGATACAGCGCGTCAAGGAAGAAACGCTTCCTTTGGTCGGAATCGAGAGAGAGAGAGAGAGAGAGAGAGAGAGAGAGAGAGAGAGAGAGAGAGAGAGAGAGAGAGAGAGAGAGAGAGAGAGAGAGAGAGAGAGAGAGAGAGAGAGAGAGAGAGAGAGAGAGAGAAACATTATTACGAATCTCGGTCCCACGCGTTATGAGCCGAGTTCTATGCGATTTCGTTATCCAAACACGGTCGAAGCAGTTTGGGCTTTGGACTTTCACTTTGACTCAGGTTGCACTGAAGAAAGCTTTGCGTTATAACAATCTTTCTTTAAGAAAGCGGCTATGATTTTCAAAGGATCTCTACTTCTCTCACTCTCTCTGACTAGCCTCAGTGTGAACTCACGGAGCGGTTCGTCGTAAACAATACGGCTTCTAAAACCCGACGAGGCACTTGAACTATATGCATTCGTAAAAAGCTTCAATGGCACGTCGCCCTTCGGTTTTTCATTAGCAGTCGGATGAGTCGAAAGAAGGGTTTAATGTCTTTTGCTCTAAAGCACGCAAGGGCAAACACGTGTACGGACAACGACGTTTGTCTCTCCCTCCGTGCCTCGCCAGGGTTCCAACTCATCCGACGTCCTCGAACGGAAATCGCGTTTGAGAACGCTTCGGAGACCCCGCGGCGACCTTCTTCGTCTACCGCTGGGATGAGGCCTGTTGAAAGCGAACGAAACGCGACAGGTTTTGCTTTTTGGTTTTTGCGTATTTACGGAGCTCGTACCCGTCGCTTGTCGCGTACACAAGCGTTCGCGATCCCTCACCAACTTTCACGGCCACCTCCAAGGAGAGCTGGGACGCAATTGCGGGCGAGAGAGCTAATTGTTTTTCCTCCCGCTCTCGGCGAGTTCTAGCTCCGAGCGAACCGAATGGCTGATGGCTCGACACCATATGTTGTGTCTGAGCAGAAACGGCCTGTTACCATGCTCAAATCACGAAGACGTCAACAGGCATGCGC
Organism: Haemaphysalis longicornis; assembly: GCF_048455015.1. Lineage (NCBI taxonomy): Eukaryota > Metazoa > Arthropoda > Arachnida > Ixodida > Ixodidae > Haemaphysalis > Haemaphysalis longicornis. The sequence continues at coordinate 179,870,609 of NW_027526295.1, forward strand.
TACGCAGGTGCGGGCTGTGGCAACCGCTGCGTATAGTCGCGACTTCAGCGGCCAGCAGCTGCAGGCGTGCTGACGTGTTTGACAGTTTTGAAACCTTGGAGAAGGATAGCCTGCCGCAAGTTTTCGTTGTCTCGTCGCCCATAGACGGCATCTGTCAGCGCGGTTAGTAAATCAGAAGTCGAAGGACCGCAACGTTGCGAAGCTCTCGACGAGAAAAGCTTTGACATGTGCGCACCTTAACTTCGCGTCGTAGATTCCGACTTGGGGTGGTCGACTACAGAACATGCTTTGTTTCAGGGCTTCGTATGGTTGATTGATTGTAGGGTTTAACGCGCCGACGCAACGCAGGCGATGAGGCGCGCCGTAGTGGAGGGCTCCGGATTAAGTTTGACCACCAGGGGATCTTTAACGTGCGCCGAAATCTCGTACACACGGGCATTTTTGCTTTTCGCCTCCATCAGAAAAGCGACCGCCGCGGCCGGGAATCGAACCCGCGACCTCGTGCTCAGCAGCGCAACGCCTTAGCCACTGAGCCACCGCGGCGGGTAGGGCTTCGTATGGTCTCGGAATGACTGCTTGCCACAAGACACTTGCCTTGTAGGGTAGGCACTTTAACGATAATATTGATTTGATTGTACGGTTTAACGCGCCGACGCAACGCAGGCGATGAGGCGAGCCGTAGTGGAGGGCTGCGGATTAATTTTGACCACCTGGGGATCTTTATCGTGCGCCGAAATCTCGTACACACGGGCATTTTTGCTTTTCGCCTCCATCAGAAAAGCGACCGCCGCGGCCGGGAATCGAACCCGCGACCTCGTGCTCAGCAGCGCAACGCCTTAGCCACTGAGCCACCGCGGCGGGTAGGGCTTCGTATGGTCTCGGAATGACTGCTTGCCACAAGACACTTGCCTTGTAGGGTAGGCACTTTAACGATAATATTGATTTGATTGTACGGTTTAACGCGCCGACGCAACGCAGGCGATGAGGCGCGCCGTAGTGGAGGGCTGCGGATTAATTTTGACCACCTGGGGATCTTTATCGTGCGCCGAAATCTCGTACACACGGGCGTTTTTGCTTTTCGCCTCCATCAGAAAAGCGACCGCAGCGGCCGGGAATCGAACCCGCGACCTCGTGCTCAGCAGCGCAACGCCTTAGCAACTGAGCCACCGCGGCGGGTTTAACGATAATAATAATAATAATAATAATAATAATAATAATAATAATAACACCAACAACAACAAACAGACACACCTTAGCTTCCGTATCAGCACATCTGATCGTGCTTGACACTGAAGTTCTCAACGAGTTCGAGCAAAGAAAACAGGGTGGCTAAACTCATTTAAGCGGAAGCAAAACATTGGCCGACTCTGTGGAAATTTTCTTCGAAGGGGTGAAGTGCGACAGGATATCTTTGGCCTGGCTTAACACACGATCAATTTTATTGTGCACTGATTTAAAAACGCTTTTCACATCTGTAGCGACCACGGTCGTAGCGACCATTCCCGCTCTGCCGCAGCCGCAAATCGTTTCTCTCTCAAGGCGTCCCCTTCGAACATGGAGTCTTCTGTGTCTTTAGCTTCCGAACTCCTTCCCCGCCTGCCTTGCACTGGTTTCGTTTTCTAGGCACTCTCGCCATACACAGGGGAGACGAAAGGTTGCACCAAAAAATATTGCGCAACGCGCAAAATTGGTTCCGCTTTCCGCAGAGTTTTTTGGGCACGCGGAGGTGTGCGGATACACAGAGTTTCGTATTTAATTCCTTCATTGCGCCGAGTGAAAATTTTTCCCCATTTTTTTTTATTTCCTACCACTTCAATTCCTTTTTCGCGAGAAAAAAAAAAAAGGTGAACCATTTGCCTATGTCCTTATTGGCGCTCTTAACTGTTGGGTTTCCCTGCTACACATTTCCCTACTGCATATAAGTTACCCGATGCCCTATGCCAGCGACGTCCACATACCCCTCCACACGTGCTTTCACAACACAACGGAATGTGACGTCCACGCATTCTCACATCACAAGAAAAATCTTAGGTGCCCTCGTAATTAACATTTTGGTTTAACGGTCGCTTTGAAACGCTCATATGCGACAGATGCATGTCGCCCGCCTTTATTAATTGCTACAAAGTAACAAACTGCCCGAGTTACGGCGTATACCCAATGATGGAGCATGGGTGATGAATTTGAACTGTGGTAGGGGTATAGTACGGAAGCCGAGCGAAACTAACATTCGTCGTGCTGAGGGACTCCCTCTGTATACAGACACGTGTACAAAGGGATTTCACAAGTGTATAAGATAGAACAATGCACGGTCCGGGTTATTCACCCTCTTGTCATGCGCCATATCACTCACCACGACCTCTACGGGATACGGCGGCGCTGCGACGGATGCGAGCGAAGCGTTTTGTGCGTGGAGCGCGCGATGTTTCTCTAAAAAGAATTTGGAGGCTTGCTCGTCGTACTAGGCTAAAACCAGCGCTATCTGGTAAGAAGCAGTCGAAGACAAAAGAAGGCTCCCGGTCACGAAAGTCATCATGGGAACCCAAATGTCACGCATGCGCAGCTGACGCTCGCAGCGTCGTCTGCACGCGAACGACGACCAAAACGATCGTCTGCGCCACGGTCTGCGCCGCTCACCGCAGACGGTGACTCGAGGCGCGTGGCGACGCCGTCTGCTCGAGCGAACTATTGTTCACACCTATAAGCACACATGTCTGCACGTAGGAAACTGTTGGTCGGCGCACGTCGGAAGCTCTTTTTTTTTTTCCGCTACTTTCTCTCATTTTTTCTTTTTCTCCCCAACGCGTCTGAGTATTGTAGAGCGGACGCAAACCCGTTGGAAAGCGTCTGCTGTCAGTGCCCATGCAGATGGGAGCAGGCGGTGCTTGAAAGCCAGTCGCGGTATTCTAGCCACGCACGAGCTGTGACAATACAAAGTCGCCGTTCCTTTGCGAATTGTTTTTCTTTGTTGTTGCGTGCAGCTGTGCAGCGCGGCGTGCGTTGTGTCGAAGTATTCTCCCCTCCAACACTGAACCTCTGTGCTTGTAGCTTCTGTTGAAGACGCTTTCGTGCTCGCTTGCAAGAGTTTCTGCAGCGCGTGCACGCGTCTAACCCGTGCTAGAGGTTATCGAAGTTCAATGCGGCGCAGTATCAATATAGATGGTTAGATATTTCGCTCCGGCTGTCGAGGGGGTAATGGTCTGGATTGGTGTCAAGTTCCTTTCTTTTCAATGTGTGCAAGCTGTTCCGAGCTGTCACTCTATATCGGTATGCGGCTAAACAATGCGATTAATGGTACTAAAAACTTGTACAGTGGTAAACGTTAAAGCTGGTTTGTAAGCTGGCATGCCGAATAATAGACTCGAGTGGGTTCAAGCAGCTGAGGTAAACGACCCTCAGGTTAAACCTGGTGGTACGGCCAATGGTCGGAAAATCACTCGACACACGGCTTATAGCGAAAAAAAGAGAGACATGTGGTATTTATGACGGCAAAGCTATACGCACTAGTGCTATAACGATAAAGCTGGCGACTAGACCATCTGAAGGGCTTCCATGGGCGCCTCAGTTACCCGCATGTAAGAGTTGCTATATCAGAAAACTAGCTCTACGCACAGCAACACGCGATGCGGATCGATCTAAATAAAAATGGCTGTTCTGAAGAAAAATATGGCGGAGGACCACACAGGAATGCTATATACTTCATGTGCCGCTGAAATCATTACTGATTGATTGATTGATTGATTGATTGATTGATTGATTGATTGATTGATTGATTGATTGATTGATTGATTGATTGATTGATTGATAAATCAATCGATAGGTCGATCGTGACCAGGGTAGGAGCTGCTTAGTAGCGGAATATGCTGAAAAGGTGCGGACAACTCGAGGTTGACATGCGAGCCTGTCCGAAGAATATCCCCGCTATTCGCCACGGCTGCTGTACTCTCGCGCAGATTTCGGTAGCGGGCCTCATTCAAGTTCACAGATTTAGAAACATGCGTAGATCGGTAAGGAACGCTGAGCGTGCTAAATTTCTACCTTTGTACGCCGACCGAGCGGTGCTTGATAAGGTCAGAGTAACACAGGTTACAAGCAAGACGAGCCCCACCACTCGGGACATCTGAGACATAAATAATTCCAGCAATCGTGACGCTTATTAAACCATTGATCAGCAAAAGAAAACGCGGACATCTATCTAACTTGGCAATTGCGTGGAAAACCTCATCTCCTGCTACTAAAAAGCTACTTTCGCTTGTGGCCTCGGGTGCTTGTTCCTGACATAATTGCCCGTTTGACATCCTCAATAGATCCAAGTAAATTTAAACCCCATAAGAACATCGCGCACGCATCACGTGCTGCTTCGACTCTTCAAATTGAAAATACAGAAGCTCGAATCGGATAATTGTTCGCGAATTTCCCCTTGTGAGAAAGAGAAAGGTTCGCGTCATTCAGTCTACACACTAAACTTTATTACACCCTTTTTGGCCGAAAAGGGATTTAGAAATCTTGTCCAAAGTCACACACCTTTAAAAGGTGTTTTGGCGAAAAAGCGTGTAACGATGAAAAAGGGAAGTTCGTGTGAACACCCTAAAAAATGGTGTAAGGTTGCTCAACACCCTAAAATAAGGGTGCGGGCAGCGGAGGTATACGCGTGGTGGTGTGGATGTGCCGAGAGTGCAGCATTACATACAGACACATTCAATACGCATTTTCTTTCTCCCTTTCCCCCTTCCCCCGCCGAGTAGCTTGTCGGTGTCGAAATTCCGGCAAACATCTCACCTTTCTCCAATAGAGAACCTTCTCTCTCTCTCTCTCTCTCTCTCTCTCTCTCTCTCTCTCCTCTCTCTCTCCTCTCTCTCTCTCTCTCTCTCTCTCCATACACACACACACACACACACAAGTAACACTTGGACCACAAATTAATTGAGCAAGAAACCCAACGGGATGCATGGGGAGAGCGAGCACATACTTAGAAATACATTTGGTCTTCTTGCTTTTATAGCCAGCAGAGGAAAGTCCTCCGGTAGAGTCGGTCGGCTTGTCGCAAAAACAAGATACCCTAGCGCTGATTTCGGAATTATGTATTTTAATCTGAGCGTATACAAATCAGCATGCGGATTTGCAAAAACATTTTAATCGCGAAGTAGTTGTGTTCAATAAGTCGTAGAAATTTATTAAATACCAAACAAATATTCTCCGCCATCTCAACACCCTTCAAGAACGGTGTTCATTATTTCGACACACTTTTTCCAGATGCGTGTAAAGCTACAAATTAGGGTGTTTTAAACTAAGAAAAATAGTGTGCAGAAAAAAGGTGTAAGAAAAGACCACCAACTGAGAAAAAGGGTGTAAGATTCCTGCAACTTTGGAGGCATTTCGTACCCGTTTACATGGGTGGACAGAACATTTTCTACAAGCGGAGGGCTTTGTAGCTCCCGATGTTTAAATTGGCATAATTTATTACAAGTGAAGCTGTTTAAGCTTGAACTAGGTTCAGTGGCGTTACCAAAAAAAGACAGAAAAAGGACTGCGCCCCCTGTAAAGGGTGCACCACCACAGAAAAGGTTTTATAACAGTGAAGCCGGCTTTGGTGCCTGTTCGAGTGTGATCATAGAACGCGCAAGCGTATGCGCACCTCTTACTCTACCATTTCAAAGGTACTAATATTTTTGGGATTCTCAAACGCAAAAAAATTGTCGCAGCTTGCAATGGTTGCGCAAGGCTGGAGAAACAGCGTAGCTGGGGGTCGACCCAGCTTGTTTCCCGCTTGGATCCGCTGTCAGTGTGTGCGACACACTGGAACAGCCTTGTAAAATCCAATTAAACTTGGCCTTACCTCCCAGCGCTTATCCCAGCTTAGCAGGAAAATCGCAAAGCCTAGCAAACATAGCAAAACTTAGCAACACCTGAATAAACTTGGTTGACCCCCAGCTCGGCTGTTCTTTGTTTCTTTTTGAAACTGAGCACCCATTTCACAACGTTTCAACACCCTAGAGAAAGCCAAGCGTGTTTGATTTGACTAAGTCTGATTTTGAAGGTTCAAATTGATATTTCACGTGCCAAAGCTAAACTTGGGACATGGGGCGCGTTTGATTTGACTAAGTCTGATTTTGAAGGTTCAAATTGATATTTCACGTGCCAAAGCTAAACTTGGGACATGGGGCGCACCGTCTATGAAAACAAGCGATCATGGCAGACGAACAGTTGTTTTTTTTATGCTTTTGAAGATTTCTTACGAGTGGAGAAGGGTATGAGGGGATGTCTTGTTCTTTACAATGCAATTATGCATGCAAGCACGGCCTTATTTAATGAACAGCCGAACGCCTTTTCTACACCCTTTCGACACCCTAAGAAAAACCAAGGTTATTGAAGTTGATATCAACCCTTTTTTCACACTAAAAGGGTGTAGAGCTAGGAAAAGGGTGTTAATATTCAAGAAAAAGGGTGTAAGGGGCTCCCAACACCATTTTTCCACTTATGCAACACTTTTTTTAACAGGTGTAAAAAATCTTAGTGTGTACGCTATGTTCTCAGCGATAAAGATTGGTTGCATGATCCATGCGGCTTGGGATTTGCCCAGTATTCTGTGGAGTGAAATTGCCTTGTGCGTAAATTGCTCGGTTATTTCGGAGATTCCATGCGACAAAGTGGCTCGTCAATGAAGACGATGTAAATTGGGGGGTTCCACATCAACCAAGCACCTAGGTCGGGAAGAACTTCCGGGTTCCGTTGCTTTTACAACCACAGTCCAGAAAGGACTCATAAATAAATCAATTATTTTGTTAAACGTCGAATACATTACATAAAAATAATACGCAGAAGAATGGCCTATAGTCTGAGTGTGACTGAGGAAGTGGCAGTGTAAGTTCACTAAGCGAAGGATGGGATCATACTCGCACGTACATTTTCGACAGAATCGCGGGCTAAACGCAGCTAAACGTGGGAGGCGCGGAATACCGCGACATAAACTATGAGTGGAACACGCAAAACATTGCTTTGGTGCACTTTCGTACGGGCGGCATAACAGCGAATGCTGAAAGCAAGCATCTGCGCATGTGTAGAATAAAGCGGAACAGCGTTTGCGTACTCGCCGGGTGGTAGGTCAGACCCCCATAAAGGCAAGGCGAGATGGCATCGTGTATCATATCAACGTAGAACACAAATGACATAGACACATATACGAACGGCGAAATAACTGACAAGCAAACAAGCACAATGGCACAAGCTAGGGCTTCAGGAGCCGGTGTGGACCATCGTGGTGGGACGACATGGTGTTATGTCGGCACCGCCTGCATGCGTACAGGCTCCCATCGATTACGTTGCGCGATATCCCACCGCGGCGGCGCGTCTGTTAGCAGGGATGTCACGCACGAGAGAAGACACCACATGTAGCCTGCTGGGTACACCAGCCAACCTGATGCTTATATTGTTCTGACTTGCCAACTGCTGGGAAAACAGGGTTATAAAAAGAATTCAGGGTCAATGTCACCTCCTACAGAATATGTGCTATCCAGTCATACGTCAGCCGCCATGGCGAGCTCTCCGTTGAGCTCCCTCAAACTAGTGAGGGATGGTTAATCCCTAGATTATCCTTACTAGTTCTCCCTAGTTATACCTAGACATTTGCTCACGGATCATTTTTTGTTAGGTCAGTTAGACACGCACAATATACAAAAATACCCCCCCCCCCTCTTCCTGAGAAACCTGCAAATTGGCGGCACCAGCTAGCTTCATTAGGCAAAATCTCAAAAGCCCTCGAGCTTCTTGTCCTTAGCCGGTACACCCCCTTGGAGAGCATAAGAAGCGAAACAAAGTTGATGACGGAGTTACTTTGAGACGCATAGGTGCACAGCCCTTTCACTGGAGGTAGGCATATACATCACCTCCTGCGGTACAAATGGAACGTCTTCAAGAAGCCTAGTCACAGAGGCACGTTTAACACAAAGGTCAAAGAGAAAAAAAAAAGGATGGGCATTCTTCCCGCACACTGCGCGGCAACCGACCGTTAAACAATGTCGTTAAACAAGGATACCGACCGTTAGACAATGTCGTTTGCACAACTAACACAATGCACAATGAGCTGCGGGAAAGGCGTCACCTGTTACAACTTACCCGTCACTCCGAACCTGGGTTGTACCCTTCGAACAACGCGATTGTGTGCCCGTTTGTGGACTTACACGTTATATAACCGCTTCGCTTTCTTTTTTGCCGTTCGCATTTGCGGGAACTAAGTGTGCAGCAACGTAAGCTGACGACTATATTATCGCGTTCTTCCTCCACGCCCTTTCCCCGTCACTGTTCTTTCGCCACACCCCCATTATAAAACCAGAGTTCCAAATACAAGTAGTCTCTCTCTCTCTCTCTCTCTCTCTCTCTCTCTCTCTCTCTCTCTCTCTCTCTCTCTCTCTCTCTCTCTCTCTCTCTCTCTCTCTCTCTCTCTCTCTCTCTCTCTCTCTCTCTCTCTCTCACTCGCAATAGATTCCGCCTGCTACTGAATACGGCCTATCCCATTCCTCGTTGTATTTGAATCGACTCAAATATGAACTGCTGACTCAGTCCTCAAAGCGCGTTTTGTTACTGACCAGGGTGGACGTAGTAGGGGGTCATCAGAGAAGAAAGGGGGAAAAAGAGGGAGGCCGGGTATAACTGCTAGTTTATCCCCCGGCAAGAAACAAATTGCGAAAGAAACCATTCACACGGACATTGTATACGCCGCAAACAATGACACATGAAACAAGCTGTCCCGATAGAATAGAAAAACCCAGTGCCGACATTCAGATCATTGAGAGCAATGCTGTAACGCCTTAATTCAGAACAGCAGTTTCTAACAAGGACGACCTACGGTACGATACAAACAACACAACAGATCAACTACTGCCATTGAAAAATAAACTTACTTATAACGAAGCAACGAAATAAAGAGGCTTATGGAAAATAATACGTTCAAGATGCTTCTACTCAGCATTTCTAAACTGGAAATACAAAGTAAGCTGTTGAAAAAAGCGACAGCTGCCGAATAGAGGTCGAAAGGGCTCTGAAGACACAACGGGGAACGTGTTACAGAAGTTGAAAGTACGAAAATGGTGTCCTTTTTCGGTGGTTTTGAAGCTGTATGCCAGCTGTAGCTGAGAAAGGAGTTTATCAGAGGAAGCTTTTCCATGAGCCTGAAAGAAAGGAAGGGTCAGCTTTATCACTCCCCGGCTTTAGACAAGGGAGTACTCCCTAGTACAGCTTCCATGCATCAGGACAACGCTCGCGACGGAAGTCGTGTCTGGGAATCGACAACCACATATTTTGCACTTCGTGCGCAATTCCAGGGAAACCGAGGCATTTTCCAGGATGGGGTGACAGACAGTTAAGTCCGTAGCCCTTCAGGAAGGACCCATACCTACAGAATTCTCTGGACATCCTGAAAACTGCACTTAAGCGATGGAGAGCTCCCTCTTTGATAGACGACGACGACGACGACAACGATAATGATGTTGATGTCGTTGTTGATGATGATGATGACAAAATTCTCTGAAGACGATACTAACAAGGGGTCTTGTCTTCAGTCATTTCTAGCTAACGAATGCACTTTATGAGCGACCCTGAATTCCGGTGACCGCCGTCCGTCCACATAGCAACAGCTGCGGGTGCGCGCGCTCCTCGTCTTCCTTGGCAAGGGGGGGAGATGGGCGCGCGCTGCCTGGCCGCTGACATGGCACATACCCACGTGGGGGATTGGCCAGGAATCTCCTCGTCTTCCTTGGCAACGGGGGGAGATGGGCGCGCGCTGCCTGGCCGCTGACATGGCACATACCCACGTGGGGGATTGGCCAGGAATCGGGCGTGAGAAGGGCTAATGCACCCGCTTAAAGGAGTACTGACACGAAATTTCAAAGCTGAGATCCGCTCTAGCAATCAAGTACAACGACAACACAAATAGGTGTCTGTGCGTGGCACATACCCACGTGGGGGATTGGCCAGGAATCGGGCGTGAGAAGGGCTAATGCACCCGCTTAAAGGAGTACTGACACGAAATTTCAAAGCTGAGATCCGCTCTAGCAATCAAGTACAACGACAACACAAATAGGTGTCTGTGAATAAATGCATCTTTCTTTCTTTGTAGTTGTGTGTGTGTGTGTGATCTCTCTTTCGCGAACATTACCGAACCACGCAAATTCAACTCCTGCATTCGCACTTTCACATTCTTCCCCTCGGGGAAATGCGGGGAATTTTTATTTTCCAGTTCTTTCATAAGTTTGGTTAGTACGGCGTAAGAACCTCCTCTTCAATCGATCAAAAAATTCAGCGGTGATTTCCCTTTCGAAGCCATCACTAAGAGAATAAAGTGTTCAAACACTCAGGCACAAACACACGGGCAAGTGCGAGCGCACGTACAATATACAGTTTATACAATACGAGTATATATATTCGTAGATTACAAGAAGGGCGGTCTGGGGATGCCGTGAAACGCAGGAAAAGAAGCATGGTCTTATGGTGTTTATTCGTCGATAGTTTAGTTCGGACTGCAACGTTAAGGCAGATCAAATATGTATTTTGTTATAAATACGGCAGTTATATACAACTGTGCCACACAGCGCACCGTTGTGAATGATTAGGGTGTAATTTAGACCACCCGGGTGACTTTAACGCACGCCAAAACCAACTCTGTGGTCGTGGCCATGCTGAACTGACCACCCCTGGGGCGCAGCCAAAAACAGAAAGAAACTGATTCTCTTGACAATCGCGACTTCAGCTCCCTGTCTGACCGGGATCGACGACCTGCGCCGCTCCTTCTCCAAGTGGAGCCCCTTCAGGAGTAATGAACTCCGTGTACTTCGTTTTTTTAGTAGTATTCAAACTATTTCGAGCGCTTTTCTTTCGCTAATGCCGTTAGCCTAACCAAATTACAAGACAGTCATCATAAGACGCCTAGTAATAGCGAGAGTGAAACCTTTCTTGGTTATGGATGGAGGTCGCCCAAACAAACGCAGCAAAAAAAGAAAGAAGAGATGAGCACGCGAAGGAAGGGTTACGGCTTCCCTCGTCGTATATACACTCTGTGCGGGCAGAGATACGCTCTCGAATCATGGCGCCTGGGGTTTTCCTCCTGGTCCGTTGCCGTGCCCTTTACGAAAATTGTCCCGACTCTCCATGGAGCGTTAAATGGGTTCCATTTAACGCTTCATGGAGAGTCGGGACAATTTTCATCTCTCGGCATACGTAAAGCGGGGAGGCGTGCAAGCACTCTGGCTGTTCGCGCGTATACAAGACCGCTGTGTCTGCGGAGTGAACACACATGTGCGCGTTATACGGGACGCGGGACTCCTGTAGTACGAGTTTGCTTTAGCGAGAGTTTCTGCCTGCTTCATATCTTGCCTACTCGCCACTGGCGCTCTCCTGGAACCGTTCCGAGTAAAATTGCTGGACTGCGGAAAGTGACAAAGCAGTTATGACGCTATTCCAGACGCAACAATTTTCGTTGCCACCTATTTCGCACAGGCACAGCTATCCGGCTTATCCCAGTTCTTAATAAGTGATTACTGTAGAGTCATCCGGCGCAGCACAATGAATTTTCCAGAGCTAATGCTGGAGGCGAAAGATTGCCGTGTGCGTTTCAACTTTAGAATTCCAGAGGACCGGAGCCATGGAAGCGATTCACACAAAAACTTCATAGTCCCGCAAAACTATTTCGCAGTGTTGATATCCAGGTCGACTCTTTTCACTGTGCGAAATAACGCTTTTTTGCAGTTCTCTGCTACGTTTCTGCTTTTACTAGGTTCCTAACTAGTCGGCTTTTCGAGCGGGAAAGCTGCGGATGGTAAATATTTACGTTTTTTTTTCCGCGCCTGGATTATGCGAGTTGTAGGAATCGTAAAGACAACATTAAAATGCGCTTTATTCGCAAGGTTAGGAAGCTCGTATACCTCTGCACAGTTTCGACAGCCGGATACGTTGCTGTCAACACAGATGGATCAGTGTTTGAAGAAGATTTCAGAATGACTCGCCTTCGGTGTCATAATATAGAGTGAAAAATCCCCGTGACATGTCTGTGACATACTTGGGGGACTGGCCAAAAATAGTTAGTGCATCCGCACCACATAACCCTTATTCTGTGAGTAGTGGAAGTGGCGACAGCGCATCCTTATTGCTATTGTAAAGAAAAGTTCATACGATATTAAAAAGGAGCAAAAGTACCCTGGGCCGGCAGCGCCGCGGAGGCCACGGCCACTACACCACCCTTCAAAACATCAGGTATTTTATTTTTGTTTATGCAGGAGGGAGGGGAAACGAACAAGGCCTTGACTGTGCCTTGCGACAAGTAGCAACTGGCGATAATTATTTTTCTGTTGCACGCGAAGCGTCAAGATTACTTACGCAGCTTCCACGTCTCCTAACACAGCGATCAGCCATTTTTCAACTCCCTGCAGAAACACAAAGCCAATAAAACCATCGGTAGGCCGTGCAATATACGCGCACTGCACCGCAAGGCTCTCGCTGTTTCCTTTTGAATTCTTGATTCGATCTTTTTTTCCTTCATTCCCTTATTCTATATGATTGTGTTTTTTATTTAATCGTGCCCTCACTCTTAATTTTTTCAGGGACCGCCCGGGATGAAATCGTGCTTACACCACTGGGCTGAGCATACCGCTACTGGAGCTCGCCAGCGCCTCTAAAGACTACCAAAACCTCTCTAGTTCCTGTCTGCCTCTCGTACAACCAAACTCCATACCCCACTTAGCTGAGCTACGTACGCGGCCTGCGACTTCAGAAGCTGGGCAGATCCGAGTTAATATTGACATATCTATCGCTTTTTCATGGCCACGTTCGCCCTTGTATACATTCTGTAATACAAGCTGCGTAAAAATTCACTTTGAAGACAGCTGAACCTATAAGTCGAACTAGAGGGCGCGCCCACGATACAAGAAACGCAACCTATATTTTCTCGTCCAAAAATGAATGAATAAATAAAAACGTTATTATTGTAATAATGAAGCAAATAAATAGCCGAAAGGGCATACATTTTCCCAAACATTACTTGCTTGGAAAGAAAAGAAAAAATTGGCCGCGTATCTGCTCCTTTCGTTGCAAATGCCGTCAAAAGACGATAGTCTTTATCGGCTTTTGCGAAGTAAATGCCTCCCTTCGCTTTCCCGCTCACCTCTCATGTTGTCCCTCTTGCGTCGCGCTCCTCCCAAGGTAAAGACGCCAAATGTTTTCTTAAATCATTCTAAATTTCCCGCGTTCCACTGCTCCAAACCGGGCGTCTCGATGCGAACGCTGCCGTATGGCGAAGACGCGCGTTAATCGATGCGCCCTACTTGAACGTTTATAGAACCGCGTTTCCCTACTCCACGTGCGTTGCAAGCAGAACGTGGAACCTATATAGTGGAACCTTGCGTAGCTGTTTCCGGTTGCTTTCTTAAAATGGCGCCAGAAGCTATAGTGGCGCGGGCGACAGCAGGCGACAGCGGAGTGAATTCTTTTTCGGCAATTGATGAAGTATTTAATTTCGCAAAAGTCAAGCATGTCTGAATTTTTATAAAGGAACGCTGCAAATATCACTTCTGCATTGATTTGTTGTCTCATATTTGCGGAATGTCTTGTTCTTCTTTAACAATGTTACATTACACTGATCCCACATCTGCTTTGTACAAAAACTTTTGTACCCACTCCTGCTATAACCCTCCCTGGGTTGCAGTATTTTGAAATAAATAAATAAATAAATAAATGTTGAGAAGTATGAACATTACACCGGACATAGACGGGTAGATTTAGCTGTGACTATATAAGACTATTACGCAGGCATTGTTTTGCTTTGGCCGGGTGGCTGAATCGAGTCACAGACAGACAGACGGACAGACATACAGACACACAGACATACAGACAGACCAAAATTTCTGGGTTTAAGGAGCCCAAGAAAGACTATCGTCTTTAAAATAGCCGTGACAATGGGGACTTAGCTGGAATAAACTTATTTAACCCCGATCTGACTCTTGAGAACGAACTAAATACAGCAGAAGGAACATGAACTACAAAAACAACAAAAAAAACTACGAATTTGTGACAGGGACACTTAGACGCACGCATAACTTGCCGTGAAGGAAAGTTTGACATCCACCTAAATGCAGCCATACGGCTACAAAGGAAAGCTATACAGCTTTCTCGGAAACTTCGCAGTTGAAGAAAAATTCGCCCTGGTCCAGGATTCGAACCCGGGACAACTGCTTAACCGGAGCAGTCGCTCTACCAACTGAGCTAACCAGGAGGCTAGTCGTTAGTAGCGCGAAAGTGAGTTGATCAACAACTCGAAGTGAAGGATAGGTGTTAATCGACCAGATTTAGGGGAAATCCCCAAGGTGGAGTAAGTTTCTGTGAAGTTTCTCGCTCTCGCACTACTAACGACTAGCCTCCTGGTTAGCTCAGTTGGTAGAGCGACTGCTCCGGTTAAGCAGTGGTCCCGGGTTCGAATCCTGGACCAGGGCGAATTTTGCTTCAACTCCGAAGTTTCCGAGTAAGCTGTATAGCTTTCCTTTGTAGCCGTATGGCTGCATTTAGGTGGATGTCAAACTTTCCTTCACAGAAACTTACTCCACCTTGGAGATTTCCCCTAAATCTGGTCGATTAACACCTGTCCTTCACTTCCAGTCGTTGATCAACTCGCTTTCGCACTACGAACGACTAGCCTCCTGGTTAGCTCAGTTGGTGCAGCGACTGCTCCGGTTAAGCAGGGGTCCCGGGTTCGAATCCTGGACCAGGGCGAATTTTTCTTACTGCGAAGTTTCCGAGAAAGCTTTATAGCTCTCCTTTGTAGCCGTATGGCTGCATTTAGGTGGATGTCAAACTTTACTTCACAAATGTACTCCATCTTGGGGATTTCCCTAAATCTGGTTGAATAACTTGCCGTACCACCAAACTTTAAACGCAGGATTTGAACAAAACATAATGATTCGAGTTGAGTAACTCAGCCGCAAAGGTGGGATTATAGGAGTAAAGGACCCGCTTTAGACGCTCCATAGATGTATTCTCTCTCTCACCCGCCGCGGTGGCTCAGTGGCTAAGGCGCTGCGCTGCTGAGCACGAGGTCGCGGGTTCGATTCCCGGCCACGACGGCCGCCTTTCTTATGGAGGCGAAAAGCAAAAACGCCCGTGTGTACGAGATTTTGGGGCCCGCTAAAGATCCCCAGGTGGTTAAAATTAATCCGGAGCCCTCCACTACAGCGCGCATTTAAGTGACGTCATATCCGTCACGGAAGGGACGCCAGCACAACGAAGCAAGCGGCCTGTAAAGGGTGCACCCCTGCACACAGGGTCTTCTTGCGGGGAAGCAACCTTTAAAACCAAAGCGTACCAAAAAAAAAAAAAACCTATCATCATACCAAAGAGTATGACGACACGTGATCACCCCGCTACAAAGGGGAAACCGATAGCAATCATCATCATCATCCTAATAATCAGTACGTTATACTTATGGTTGTTTGTTTCTCGTTTTATATTTTAACACGAAAGTGTTTTATGCCGGGATACATCAAGATTTCACTGAAGTCATATCCGTCACGGAAATGACGCCAGTACACCTTTGCCGAAGCAATCCGCGAGCAGGAGGTCTCTCGCCAAGAACATCCACAAGACAGCCGCTGACCCGCAAATCATGCTCAGCTGCAGATGTCGCTGCACATTTCACTTTCGTGTTTTACTGATTCCTATGATAGAGGAATCAACCACAATTTTGTTTGATTGTTGGGGTTTAACGCGCCGACGCAACGCAAGCGATGAGGCGCGCCGTAGTGGAGGGCTCCGGATTAATTTTGACCACCTTGGGATCTTTAACGTGCGCCGAAATCTCGCACACACGGGCGTTTTTGTTTTTAGCCTCCACCAGAAAAGCGGCCGCCGCGGCCGGGAATCGAACCCGCGACCTCGTGCTCAGAAGCCAACCACAATTTTCATGTTTACATGGAAAGCCAGCAAGTGGCACGTGAATGTTTCAAATGCCGCCGTGCAGCTAAAACTCTCTTTAAATTTAAAAAGAATACAGCTGACAAACAGCTGAAAATAAAAATCCCATGGCTGAATATGAAAATCCCACGGCTTCTAGGACCCTCCGGCATCCTGAAAAACAACAGAGACAAACAGAAATGCGGTCTTGGATACTTACCTCAAAAAGGAGATGAAGCATCCTCGCAGTAACGGCTAACGACTTCCTCGACTGTGATGACGTCATTAAGAAGGAAAAATGCGCGAGGAAGATCATCTACAACTTGAAAAAACCTACACCGCATAGGCGGTCCGCATCCGCGCTGGCATCGTAATAACATCGGCTGTGAAAGTGCACTTAGCCTCCAATTAAGGCTCCAACATCGGGGCATCAGCAACACTCACACATGCAAGAAAAGCCACCAAGGGAGTGCCCTTTCTGTCACGGGCACCCTCCACTAAAACACTTCATCTGGGATTGTTCTCTCCTCGATGCTTGTCGCAAGAGAGCTTTACAAGGTGCCCCATATCTGTAGGAAGCCTAATAGGCCCCTCCATGATCTCTCCCACTATAAGGATGGGTATTACCAACGGGGCCACAAGAACACCGCAAAGCCTCGACGGCGGCTGTCGATGCTTCGCCAGCATACACGTACTTACCTTAGACGCCTTCATCAACCTTTCTTGTCCCTTATTCGTAATCTTGAGCAAATTCCTCACTTAAAACAAGATTCCATTTTTTGTTTCCATTTCTCCCCCCATCCATTTGCTCGGCATCAAAATGCACCAGTACCCATTGTGTTCGTAGCAAGTTAATAAATGCAGTTTAAAGCAAAACTTCCTTCGCATCTTCAATCGACTTTTCAGGCGCTGCTGTGGTCTTGCTGGCGCGCGTTTTGTTTCTTACTATACCACGAGATGGCACTCGCATCCATGTATCCACGCCACATGGTCCAGCCCAATCATATGGGGAACAGGCATCAGCGACACCTCGACGCAGCCTACCACAGTAGATACATGGGAGGCGGCCCTAAAAAGCACAGAACCATCTTTGCAAGACCAACTCAACCTGCTAAAGAGGGTGAAGACAGGAGCACTCGCCACTGGAGCCCTGGACGTAGGGTTCCAGCCACGAATTCCACTTCATTCTATCCCCTACCTTATTCCCTCCTTCTCATTTTTCTAAGTAACGTTTGTTCATTCAGTCCGCTCCGCCGGCGCTTCACCGTGTTTGCACATGGCACGTGCTGTGCGCTTGGAGCTGCATATCAACGGCGTGCTAGCTGGGAGTGCAGAGGGATCACGTTAACCCCTGTGTGGAGTATGCCCAGGCCTGAGAGAAGCGTTGCGCGGAAAGCGGGTGTCTTCGCGTGGTGCAGATCGCCAACGTATGCTGGCTCGAAGACGACGAGCGTCGTGAGCACTACGCCCAGAAGCGGCAAGCGAATAAAGAGCGCTTAGGGTCCATAGAGATGGAGGAGCGCATGCTTTCAAACCTTCGCGTTACGTCTGTTCCCACCTGTGGGTGCTATCCACATATTTGTTGCGTATTACTTGGGGGATTTTGCGGCAATTCTACTACGCAACAAGCCTTGCAAAAGTCATTATTAGTTTGTGGCAGGATTCGACCACTTGGCCAGCGATCATAAATGTCGCTTGCCGCTTGCCTGCTGTGACCAGAACTGCGTGCACGTAATAGCTTGTAACAGGGCACCCGTGACTATCTCATTCGCAAAAATTGAAAAAAATATATGAAGACAAAGCTAGAACTTTTGTTCTTTAATTATAACGCTTCTTTTCAGTACTGAAGAAAGAGGGAATGAGGGCAAACGCAAGGTAGAGCCACTGTCCACAGGGCCCTGTGCTTCAGTCTGATCCAAGCACGCCAGCTCTATCCCTGTTGTGCACGATAGCCAAGGCCGTGCAGGACGCGGACTGTAGAGTCGGCAGATTGAGAATTCTTGGCGCGACCCGAGTAGTCGAACGTGTAGCCGTACCTGTCGGTCAGGTAGTACGCCAGCCCTCCGACGGCGTAGAAGAACACGTAGATGGTGGCCACCACGAACACCGCGAGCCAACGTTGCGAGGATAGCTGCTGGGATCTGAAGGACACTTCGTCGAACATGCCGTCCGGCTTGTGGGCGCGTCGCAGCTGCTCGAACACGTCCTGCGGGGGGGACTGAAGCGCCATTTCCTCGGCCCTCGTCAGCGTCGACCTGGTGAGGCCAGTTGTGTCGCCAGGCGTGGCCACCAGCGGCGCGTCGTCCCTGGCGTCCGAGCCTTCGTCTGTTCTGTAGCTGCCACGACTGATTTCGTCGCCGCTTGCCTCGTTCGCCGCCATTCTGGATTTTGGCCGCGGGTGCTCAAAGGGCTCGTCTTAGTCGCTCTGGCCAGAAGCCATCTGGTCCCGAAGGCACGGTCCCAGGATGCGCCGGCTGCTGGATGTCGTCGGCTCAGGACAGTCTTAGTTTGTCTCAAGCGGCGGCTACTCAGTGCACTCGGTGTCGTTGCCGTCGCCACTTGAACAGACCGTCGTCTCTGGGAAGCTCCTGCTCTGAATGGCTTCGTCGCTTCGTCTGGACTAGCACCGAATGCGAGCGCGAGCAGGACGCAAGTTGATGGCGGTGGGGGCGCTAAGGTGACGGTCAGAGTGATGATGGTGGTGGTGGTGGTGGTGGTGGTGGCCCAAAAAATGGCGCATACCCGCTTAGGAGGATTGGCAAAGAAGAGGTCTTTTTTCATAGTTGTCGATCAGAGAATGCAAAATAGTCGAGCAGAAGGAAGAATTTAGTCTCAGTTCAAGAGAGAGAGAGAAAATAAAACAAGAAAAACAACAGAGAGAAGAGTAGGAAAATCAGGTAAAAGTCAGCTTAATCGGAATAGTTTTAGACCGGCAGACAAGCCGTCTCCGAAGTGAAGAGGTGGATGACATTGCACACTTCCCTATGGCATTGGCCCAGCTTAGTGCCCCCGAACGACAAAAGCGATGGCACAGTCAATGGCAGTCCAAGACGTCGCAGGGGAGTTTTCAGCAGCCTTCTCCGTTTAGAAAATCGGTGGCAAAAAAGGAAGAAATGTTCTTCGGATTCAATTTCGTGGCATAAGTGGCACAAGTGAGATGTTGTCAGATCTGCCCGATATAGGTATCGATTAGGTGGAGGCACACCACAGCTATAAGAGGTCAGCGATACTTCGCACAAGGGAGTTTGGAAATACAACACCCCAATCGGGACGTAGCTCGGCACTCCTAAGCAGTAGCGCAATCATTGTCGTTTGAAGCTTCACCAAAGGCAAGAGCTTCTAGGTCGCAGAGCCAGAGAACAAAGCACACCCAAATTCTAAGATTGGACGACCATACATGCTGTAAATCCTCAAGAGCGTATCTGTTCTCATATGTCGCTTGTGACCCCTCAAAAGAGTGACGCCACGGGAGCCCTTCGCTGCAATGTGCTCACTGTGTAGGCGCAATTCAATTTACTGTCATATATTACTCCAATGTATTTTAGCGAATAAATCTGCCGAATGGATTGTTGGCGATAGGGTAATGAAATCGAAATTGGGTCTGTAAGGGGGATCACGAGCATGGCACACTTATTAATATTTAACGAAAATTTCATAGTGTGCCGCAATAATTGCAGGACGTTCAAATATAACTGAAGAGAATGAAGCATGAAATGAATATCCTGCGAAGAAGAGAAAAAGGCAATATCATCTGCATAAACATATGCTTGTGCATCAGGTTGAATCGGTATGGAGCTCAAAAGCATACTGAATAACACTGGGGAGATAATAGACCCCTGGGGGACTCCACGCGTCTGCTTATACCGAGAAGAAACGTAGCCATGTTGATAACAAAAGAACTCTGTTTTCTAGAAAAGTTGCTATCCACGCGGCGATGTACTCCGGGAGCGAATAAAAATGAATGAAGCTCGCACTAACCCGTAAGACTTGAAGGTAGCGAGGCTGTATACGCAACCTTCACGAGCATCACGACGGTGCAAGTCCACGATTGCAGCCGATTTGCTTCTTCTTCGCTGCCGCAACGGTCTTTACTCCATCATTGTGGCTAGAAGTATGGGCTTCCTTCATTTTTTTGGAAGTGATAATCATTGGAAATCACCTTGGAGGGGCGTCCGCTAAGGTGTCTTTCTCGCTCCGAGCCAGTGTTGCCACGATTACGGCGAACGCTGGAGTTTTTTTTTTTTTTTTTTTTTTGCCAATCTTGGCCAATATCCCCAAGTTGGTACGCTTGGCTTGACAAAAGTGCGCGTGGATGCTGGGCGGCCGTCGCGAGGCACGCACACACGAGCGATCGGCATTTCCTTGTTTTTTTACGGCCGGGCGGTCGCCGCGAGGCACGCGCTCACGTGCGCGCATTCCGGCCAATCCCCCACGTGGGTATGAGCCACCAGAAGAGGAACAACAACAGCAACAACAACAACACCACCTTGGTATTTTTAACTGCGAACACGAAAAATTATGATTTGCTAAACAGCTTCACTTTAAATGAGCCAGGAGATCAAGGAGGATGCCGTAATCCACAATGTCGTAAGCTTTTGAGATAGAGTGACCAAGGCTGCAACCTGCTTATTCCGTCGTGCCCACAGCATGCGACTTTCTAAGTCTATATGCCTCCACGAGATGAATCATCCTTCTCTAAAACCATTTTTTCCTTAGTTTAGGATGTTCTTCGCATTCAGAAACTCGTTAATTCGGAGAAGCAAAACGTGCTCAATCACTCTAACTAGGGTGAAAGTTAGCGCTATCGGCCTAATGCTATCAATGGTATAATCAAGCTTCGGCTTCTTGAGGAAAGGCAAAATCTTGGCCAAATGCCATGCAGGTAGTATGCACGCGTTTTTAAGTGAAATATTAACTGCATTTAGCAGATCTGCTGGAGCTGCATTGTACAACAATTTGATCATAGCGACGGTAATACCATCCGGGCCTGGCGCAGTCGCACGGAGGCATCACTCTATCCAGTTCGCCTATTGGCGGTGAGATGTTTGAGTGGCGCCCCCTGGCTCTGACGTCGGCTTAGGGACTCGCGCCGCTGTCGTCTGCTACACTCCGCTTGTGAGGGGCAGCAGTGTATATATGCTAGATATCGCCCGCTTTGTTGGTGTAGTGCATTAAAAAGCGTGTTTCTAGTGATTCAGTTATTTTGCCAGCTTCTGACGCATCTGAATAATTTGAAGCTGTGTCCCCCACTAGTTTGCAACACACGACGAGATAGAGAACAACTTTCTTCAGAGCATCGGTCAGAAGATGGTGTGTAACTCGTCCTGTCTAGCTTATTCGCGCAAGGCTCAGCGCTCAGAGCTCCTCGATAAGTATCCAAAATCCGTAGGCTTTCCTGCAGTATTTTTGAGATGTTTTTATGAAGACTCAACAGTCTAATGCTACGTACCAAGCAGCGAGCCCACACGCACATCGCACAGCTGGAAATAAAACGGTAGTCTTCTATTTCTTTCGTTGTTGTCTTGTATCAGATGAATGTTTCTGGCTTGTTTTTTTCTTCCCAACGAATTAATTTTTCTGCACCGTCACAAACGTCTTATTAGGAGGTTTGGGAGTGTTTGGGAGTCTCACATTGTGGATATTTTGTTCAGGTTGTATGGCATACATTCCCTTCATCACAAAGTGGCTTTCATTACGGCTGCGTGAAAGAAGGTGCATAACCGCAGCGTGCTTTGTTTATTCACATGCAAATACAATGAGAAGGTTTGTGCTACGCCACCGCGATCGCGCCCCAAACAACGTTGTCCACAGTACTCGAAGGAGGCTTCTGTGCTCCGAATTTCTATCGTAACCATCGTTGTCATAACGAACTGACTATCAACCCGAACAATGATGACATGATTACGGTGTTGCAGGCCTGAAATACTCGCTAACTAACGCAAAAAATAAAATAGTATACCTGCATATATTACAAGAATCTAAACCGATGAATATTTCCAAGCAGGTCTTCATTGCTTTCCAACCCTTTCAGGCGCAAAGAACAAATCCTATTCCACTTAGGATGACGTTCTATCAATTGAAGAAAATTACTTTTACTCTCTTGTCTTAGTCTAAGGACCCGGCCCACTAACCAGCTCGATTTCATTGTTAAATAAAGTTTTCTACTCCTCCCCCTCCTCCTCCTCCTCTTGAGTACAGTTTTCCTATAACGCATATCCGAATATCGGGAAGATATATGGCTTTGGAAACTGTACCGAAATATCCCTTCAGGTCTGAACAAACATAGTGTTATTGTATCTTTAACGTAGACGTGACTCGTTTCGCTCAATAAACCTGCTACTGGTTAGGAGCCTGGTATAAAACTAGCACGCGCCTATGTACACAGTGGGTTATTTGGAACTCAATAACCTACAGTTTTTGCAGCCCATAGTGAATGTCGGCATACTTTCATGCCATGAAAACGTAAAGCGATGCGATACAATACTTTGGAGCGTTCGGCAAGGTTTCGAAAACAGTTTTACCTAACATATGATTACCGGGAATCGTAATGCTTTCTGCCAAAGCCAACAGCCCTAAAGGCCTAGATTTCGTTTTGGTCTTCCATTTTTGCTCTTGTCGGTCATGAGCAGCTGACTGTTCCCTTTGTTCGAAAGATTGCTTAATACAGAAGCTTACGCCTAGCTCCGACTCTTCGCGATTCGCACTGGACAGGCTTCGCAAGGAAGGGGACGATGCCGGCAATGTTTCTTCCGTAGCGGTATCTAAAACTAAACTTTACCTCACACCATGAGCTAGTGTATGCGATTTTAAGCCTATTAATATGATAAAATTTACCCACACGCCAATTGTGGTGCGGACGAGCATCAGACGTTGAATGAGCGCAAAGAAACAGCAGGGAGAGCGAGCCTTATTGAAGCAGACGACAAATGCGAGAATCCCTAAGCTGACGTCACGGAGGCGCGCGTCGCAGCGCCGCCCGTGTTCGCGCTCACCGCCAATAGGGACCGGGCAGCTGGACGGGTGGCGCCACCACTCGGCGCTCCCCTCGTCAGTGGAATGAGCCGGTGCATTGGACTACACAGCCTCCCGTTGTTTCTGTCGTGTTTGCTTCGGTGCTTTGTATGTTTTGGTAGCGTTGTGAGCAGACATGTGAGATGAAACGAAGTCTAAACAGATGTGTTGGGTTCTTAGATGCAGTAATGACTACGTAAACTTGTCGGACGCGTCTAAAGTTGGGTATCGGCTGCAATGGCATGAGCGCTTTTTGCAGCGATCTGCGCTTGGCTCCACCCGTTCTGAGTACGAATAAAACTACTATTATTAGTATTATTTTCGTCTTAAATGCACTCACGGCTACGCAAACTTTTTGGATGCTTGTAAGGTTGGGGAAGGGCTACATTGACACGAGCGCTTTTTGCAGCGCTCTGCGCCTGGTTGCGCGCGATCTGAGTAGGAATAAAACTATTAGCAATATTAGAATTTTTTTCTACCACTTTAAATTATCTTCACTGGTTTCAATGACTACGGTTTCCACGCCAGCCTTAGCGCTGGGATACCTCGATACGTGTGCTTTAAATAGAAAGGCACCTGCATACAAGATGGATTACCGTGTAGCCGTAGAAATGTTGCAGTAGTTTACACTTTCTGTAACCGTGAGCTTTGTGCCTTCGGTTTTGGTGAGCGACACTGTGACAGCATGGGAGCCTGAAAGCCGAAGTGGAAATCCCACATTTGTGGTGGTCATTTTATCAAGAGCCAAAGTTATTCACCAACTCAACAGCCCAAGCTACAAACCATCTACCATCCCTCCTCCCCTTCCCGTTTTACCACCTGCGTAGAATAAAGGCTGGCACCGAAAGTAAAAAAATGTGGCAGCGTTAACGTCAGCCGGTGTTTTTTAATGCTTGAGTATTCTTTACAGAGTACCTAAAAAAATCGTGTAATGCCTGGCGAAGACACCAAAAACGCGCGATTAGTTGCCTCAAATATGGGTGCATCAGCCCGAGTCCTCCAGCACAGACACATTTCCGACACGCTGGACAAAGTTTAGATTTGGAGAGTGGGGCATGGAAGTTCAAAATTAAGCAGCAAAATTATCTAGCCCTCCGTCTAATGATTATGATGATTGAACGCAAAGCTTTCTTCCTGCGAAATCGAATGGGAAATGGTCAATGTCAAAGACGCTGCGATCAAAAACCAAACTGCGTGCTGGTCAAATTCGACGCTTAACTGTATACACTCTAAGCTGGGTAACCCTTAATAGAGGTATACATTTTCGAATTTTTGTAACCTATAATTTATAAGGTACAAATGTAACCTATATCTTCGTAACCTTTATATACGTATACACGTAAGGGTTACTCGGTTATGGGTTACTTTGCAGCTTTCAGCATGTATACCTTTATATAAGTTACATCTACCGCCGTCCAAGGCCACACACCTGGAAAGTGTCATGTTGCGCGCCAGGCTCGCTTTCGCCGGCACCGCTGTGGCGACACCCCGAAGGCGCCTTTCCCGCGTGGTAAACAAACATCGCGTCAGTGGAAGACGATATGTGAGACCATGCTGTCCATTGCGCCGTCTAAACTTCTGCGTCGGGTGTCTTTTGTTCGTCCCTTGAATAAACTGCCGGCCACACGGCTGGGGCTAAAAGAGAAGTTACTTTTATAATTCCTAAAATTGCGGTGCCGAAAAGCTTGAAAATGTTCTCTTAATATATATGCATTGCATTACTTGTTCGATAATCGTTACCCACGTTGTCATCCAAAAATCTTCGTGAGTATTGGCAACGCTGAGAAGGCAACCAAGGAAACCCATACGATAGAGCTTTGCGATAAACCATCATCGTCGTTAGACGGAGGTGTGCATGATTTTTCAAGCGTAGGTAACAGCTTGTAAACCGACCGCAGCATTCAGTTGTGAAGCTGAGTACAGTTTTCGGGCACCCTCCTATCTTGCGTCTTTCAGCCACTCAGGAATTGGTTTTTGAAAAACCATTTACCAACTAGCCAGCAACCATTGCAATTCTTGTAAAGCAATGCTTCTCCACGACAAGCAATAACATTCTACTATCATGCGGTATTTATTCATCAATGATTCCCGATGACTGTAGTAAGAGCATTTCTGTGAAATTAAACACGTTTCAGCCGTAGGTAATGAAGATACGGAAGCGGCGTCCGTCACAATTTCTGTTTGAGGTAAATCTTCGAAGACACCATCCAACTTTGTCTTTCGCTTATGCACGACGTCGGCGCCGTTTCATCATCAACTGCCAAAGGCCAGCGCCGCAGCATTCCTAGATCGGTTGCACACACCAGCTTTGTGGGAGCATTTAGCGGCAATATACTCCTCGATTCGCGAAACTGCATGCAGGCATGAAAAAATTGCATGAAGCAACGAACTTTCACTTCTAGCTTGACTTCCAGCTTGGCGCATTGAGCGTCGTCTGCTATTTGTAAATACTGAGTATGGGCGTAAATAGCACACATGGCATGCCTCATAAACATCACATCCACACTCAAGATTTACCGATCTGAAAAATGCACGTGGGGTTACGTTCGCTTTGCACGCCGCACCACAAAAAAAAACGAAAGAAAGCCATGCACAACTACGCTGCGCTGACCGCCACCGGCATTCCACTGACGAGCGGTTCGCCACGGGCGGCGCTGTTCGCTGGAACGACGGTGGTGCCATACAACGGCCGCCCGGTCCCTATTGTGACCTCTTCAACATCAGCTGGGCCTACATTTCGATGGCTTTTCGGAGGAATCCTCGTCGCAAATCGCAGCTGTAGGCCCCCAGCAATATTCTCCAGGAAGTCTACGGTTTCTTCCGGTGTACGGACCAGTGAGGTTGCGTTCGGAGGAGGGAAGCATGCTTTCCTAGACCTCATAAACCTGAATAAGGCTCTTTTACGATTTGGTTCTGGTAGGGCTTAAAATCTGCCAATGTTAAAGTAATCCTTCACACGTTAAACAGTTCGCTTGAAAATTGCGCGGTGAATTTTATAATTGACCTAGTTAGCCGGGCTCTGATTGTGAATAAACTGCTTCAAAGCGGATTTTCTGCGTCGGAAATCTTTGGTACATTCCTCATTTTACCAAGGACTACATGAGTGGTTGTGGACTGATGAAAGAGTAAATTTTGCTTTAAGTATGAATCTTTAAGAGCTGTGACAACGCTTTCAGCCCTGCAGGTTTGTTTTATAGGTGGAAAAGTAGAGATTGAATAGCCCAACTCCAAGGAAAATTTTGTAATGAATGTACTCTGTAGCTAGGTATTTTCGCGGTGCAAAAGATTTCGAGAAGAATAGCAGTATGGTCACTGTTCATCTCGCAATGAACTGTAGACCACGATGATACCAGCCCTGATGTTGCAAAAGTGAGGTACAGGATAGGCCGCGACTGACCACATATAAAGTGGCATTGCCCACATTTCGGTAATCAGACATTAATAATTTCTCCTCGAGAAATGCTTGCCCGTGCTTGAGCGAGAGACTGTCCAAGTTCACAGTATTTGTTGCCACAGAAACGTGAAGACACAAAATTATAGCTTGCAAACTTTACCTTTTTCTGGAAAAAGAAAGCTGTCCACGATTTGTTAGATAAAATAATAGAAATAGATCACGCTGATGCAATATTTACATGATAGTACTTTGACGAGAATGTATGCACCATTGCAGTCAGAGTTCTCCCATATATGGAGTTTCAAAACTCTGCATAGGGCCCCTGTATCAAAAAGCGCTTCCTGATTTGCCCTCTATCATATCAGGGCATCCTTATTGTGCTGCAATGTACCGACAGTAATTTCAACTAGAATAAAAGACGTGACAATATTTGGCACGCCATGATGATGACGACGGTGATGGTTGTCCTGGTCGTGGTGGTAATTGCAAAACGCTTCCCCTATGAATCTGGAGGGAAAGACAAGTGCCACCTCGTCTGCGTAAGTAATTTCATTACTGCTGTTTTCCTTTAAACTAGGCCCCACGTTTCTTTTCCGATTACGCGCCCAAGCTAACTGGGTGTGGCAGCCCTGACAACGGCCGTTCCTACTTTTAAAAGCAAAACTTCCTATGCCTCACTAATGGCGTTTGACGTACGTCGCCAAAAGGCGCTGCAGGAGAGCGAACTTTACACAATGGGTTTCACAAACCACGATGATTATAAGCGACGGCGCATCGAGCGCCTCAAGAGAAAAACGCTTCCCGTGGTCGAAATCGAACCAGGGCCCCTCACGCTTTGAGGCGACGTCTACCCGATTGCGTCATTCCGACACGGTGGACGGAATCTGGATTTTGGACTTTGACTCCGGTTGCATAGGGGAAAGTTTCGATTTTTGAATATTTTTTCTACCAAGACTCCAGTCACATCTTTTCTCTTTTTTTGAGAAGGTTTGCCATGCAGCAGAAGTCGAAATAAATATACTTAAATAATAAGCGGAATAAAATAAATAAATAAGCGGAGCAGGGGCCATCTACCAGCTAGGCTACCCGACGGCAAGTATTCGGACCCCGAAAAACTAGATGCAAGATGAGCAGGGTTTTTCCTTTTTCCTCCATTTCAGGCTGTATGATGCTTTGGCATTACATTACGAAGTGCTGATAGTCTCCGTGTTTCCCCACAGAACACACAGCCTCATCCTGTTGCGAGCGTTAATTTTTGCTCGACAGGTCCTTGTCCTTCACAAGCCAGCCACCTCGGTCCTCAAAAAGCAACTCGCTCGGCGGCGGAAGTGACGTGATCTTAGAGACGTCCATAGGCAGTTTTACAAGCAAGCTCGCAAGTAACGAGCTCGCAAGTAAAGGTCCATGGGCGTAGACAGAAGTCCCTGAGCGCACGTGAGCGCGTGCCTCGCGGCGACCGGCCGGCGTAGTCCGGGCTTGCGCGTGGGCTTACGCCACACGAGGAGCTCCCGCCTTCGTCGTCGTCGTCGTGTAGCGACCGGCGCGCCACGGGTCCGCCACGCCAAAGACGATTACGACAAATCTGTCAAGCCGTCCCTTCACAACGCACACGTGGAGACGGCAACCGGACCAGCTGACGAAGAAGCGGAGGTCTACCGAAGCAAGGATGCGCTGCAAGAGGATTTGCCCTACGCGGCTGTGCCACCGGAAGACGACGACAAAAGGGATGGCGACGATTTCTGCTGAATAAAACACTGTGCATACTTTAATGGTCTTTGCTTTACAGTGATGTCCAAAACAGCTTTGCACTGCTCAGGTCCAGCTGCTCCAGCTCTCTCCTGGGATCCGCTGTCGATGTGTGAAGCTAGGTCGACCCCCATCGCTGCTGCTTCCCCAGCCTTGTACCACTAGTGCAAGCCGCGCCTTTTTTCTGGGTATGTTTCGCGAGCTCCTCATGCGCTGCAAGCCGACACGCAAGCCTGGCCGACGCCAGGCGCTCCTCACGAGGCGCACGCACACGTGCGCTCGCTCTTTTTTCTCTGTATTTTTTCCTGGTAATGCTATACGGCGCAACCAGAAGCTTAACCCTAAAAGCTTAATAGTATTTTAGTGCTCCAAAGTGCAAAACTCGAGCTATCAGGCTATAGTTTACTTCTTAGCGATTTTCATGTAAAAACCAACATTTTAAAAAAACATTAATTACAGGCAAACTTGTCCGCGCGACGCCTACAGAGAGAAATCAAGGGAAGGAAGTGGCAGCGCGCTGTGGCACCTGGGTTAGAAACCGTTTCCCCCTAGCTCGACAGAACATATTGCACATTTTGTCATCATATCAAAAAGAGGCTAGTTCACGGCCTTCTCTTTTGTGCATGCATTTTCCCGAGCCAAGCCTGACGTTCAGCTCGTACAGGAAACAATAAAGGTAAACTGCCTTTACTTCGGCACCAGAATTTCGTGTACAAGTTCAAATATTTTAATATTTTATATAATCTCTGCATACCACGCATACGGCTTTGATTTATTAGAACGTCTAAACGTGCTGTTGCTGTTCATCGCAGTGCCGATGGCGCGTACTCTATTGCGAAGCCCACAAGCAGTTAGAGACTGCTGGCAATAAACTGAAAAAAAAATTACAAGCGTTTATCTACAACAGAGAGATATATTACAAGCGCCATTTATGTACGTACTTCATCGTGGTATTGTAGTTTACGTATCGCGGTAGCCTGCCATGCAAATTTCCTAATAAATCAACATAGATCTGCGATACCTTCAAGTACCATCTTCTTGGAAATTAAACATCGTTTGTGCTCCCCTGTACAATCTGCGGCAAAAGTCTTTGGAAACGTGGAAGCAGAGGCAGATTGACGTCGCGGGTTCGGAGACCTGATGGAGGCGAATAGCAACCACTCATTCATATGTTTCTACAACTACATTGTCGCTCCGGGATGTTTTTTCCCCACATGCTGACCTCTGAAGATTTCGCCTAGACGGGTGAAAGACTTACGAGTTTATTTTCACTGCTTTTCAAAACCCGAGAATGCCGTATTACCGCATTTTGCACACTCTTTACACAACGCTGGAGGCTGCTACCAAGCAGACAAAAAGTCGTCTCTTTCCACTCTCTTTCCACCATGGTGCGAAGGTCATGCACCAAGGCCAAGACACCAGGGCCTGGGTTCGGGATTAGAACAAATTCTTCCGGGCTACCGATTGCGTGCGCCTCTGTACACGCCCACGCACTACCGCTGCAAGTTATTAAGGACGATAGTCTTTTTTGAGGTACTTAAACGCAGAAATTTTGGTCTGTCTGTATGTCTGTCTATAACTCGATTCAGCCACCTGGCCAAAGTGAAACAGTAACTGCCTAATAGTCTTATATACCCACAGCCAAATATCAACGTCTAAGTCCGGTGTTAATGTTCACACTTGTCAACATCGTTGACAAAGAACAATTGACATTACGCAAATATATGGCAGAAAATCAATACATGAGTGCTATTTGCAGTGTTCCTTTATTGAACAATTCACGGATGCTTGGTTTTCGCGATAGAAAATAAAATACTAAATCAACTCCAGAAAACCGTCGCCTGCTGTTGCCCGCGCTACGTGGCGGCATTTAAAAATCAAACGGCAACAGCAATTAAAGCTTCCACTATATTGGTTAAAATACCGCCACTATAGTTCTCGCGGTATTTTAAGAAATCAAAAGGCAACAGTTACAAAAGGTTCCACTACATAGCTTTCACGTTCCGCTTGAAACGCACATGTAGTAGGGCAACGGGGTTCTACAAACGGTTTATAGGGTGCCTAGATTCACGCGCGTCTCTGCCGTACGGCAGCGCTGGCATAGAGACACCCGGCTTAGGACAGTGGAACGCGGCAAATTTAAACTGACTTGAGAAAACCTGTAGCGTGTTACCTTGGGAGGAACGAGACGGGAGAGGAAAAGCATGAGAGGTGAGCGGAACCAGAATGGAGGCATTTACTTGCCAGAGGCACCATTCGACTATCGTCTTCCGTCGACATTTGCCACGAAAGGAGCAGATATGCGGCCAATTTTTCATCTTCGTTTCCTCCTGCATGCAGTAGCTGAACGCAAGCATACAACAGCAGATACACAACGTGCGCACAAAACCCACACGGGCGATGATTCCGACGGTGTCGTCGTTCACTGCATTGCCAGCATGCTGCTGGCAGCGTCACTCTGATGAAGTGCTTGCCGCGGCTGACTTTAGACCACACGGCGCACTCCCACGGCCGACTGAAATGACCACGATTCATTGATGGTTTGAGTTCGAATATAGTTTGTTGCACGCCCCGATCTCTCGAGCCGACCCCCGGCACGGCGCTTTCCGAGTTGGACGCCCGCAGTTTTGTCGGTACAGCGCCGGCAACATACTCTCCCGCACTTCGATTTCTCTGGGCGCGAAGCTCCTCCGTCTTCGAAATCGTCGCCCAGCTGGTCCTCGCCTTGCCTATACTCGGGCACCTATGCAAGGCCCGAGCCCGGGAAGAGGAGCGGCATCCTTTTCAGCACCGCGTACCCCCGATCGTCGCTTTCAGACCTTCGCTGTAATTGTTTGATTCTTCTAGCTCTGGGGTTTGTGCACCAGTAATCATCCAGACGCACGCTCCGTTCACTGAGCCCGATGCACATCCACGTCTTTCTGACGTTTAGTGGATGACACTGCCTCGAGATAAGAAGGATCGTGGTTCCACTACCCCTCCCTCTGGGTCGGCAGAAGTATGGAGGCGTCGGGCTACCCTTCCGTGTACACGTCCGCCACTCACTCACATGACATGGGTGATCCAACTCTGCGTTTTCACTCTCCTCAATCCTCGCCGCCCCCGTAGAGAAAAAGGCGGTGAGCAGCTATTGCCTTTCATAAAAAGCGATGGTACCGGTCGCTGTACTGCTCCTGTGGCGAACGTGTGAGAACGGACGAATATTGTTTTTAGCCAAGCTTGCTTACATCGTATGATAAAAGGGTTGTGTGAATGAAATTTTAGCGCTCGGCGAAGAACGTCAAAGGGCTGGAATTAAGCCATAGCTCCCTGCTATATGTCGGGCCCACCTTAAGGCCCAAATGTCGCTTGAGTCTTTCTACTATTCCCACGTCATTATAAGAACCCTCTGAGGAGGAACAAGATACTTGTGGCCTATACAAACTACACCTCGATGCCGCTCCTTGTTTAGGTCAAAACTAGGGCGGACCTAGAGTGCACGTACGAGTACCGGTGAAACTTAATTTTCAAGACCGCGAGTAGCAACGGGAATGAAGGGGCGGTGATGAGGGAGTTGCGACTTGAAACAAATGAATATGCAACAGTCGGCAGCGAAAAAAATGACGAACACTATACTTGTACTGTACGCTGGACTTTTCGGTAGCTATTAACGAGAGAAGTCACGAAACTTTCTAATTGTGTCATACAGATCAGAGAGTTTGTTGGATGTCACTAATTGTAGCACAGTTGGTGTTATTATTCTTTCCCACTTTTTTCCCTTTCCTAACAATCCTCTTACCAACCCTACGCTCGCTCATTGCAGCGCCCAAGCGCAACAAAATGGAGTAAACGTGTTCTTACTCACTTGGTTTAGCGTGAATAAGCGACGTCGGGCGATGACAAGTGGCGGAAGAGGATGATTGGTTTATTCCCAGAGATCGATGAGGCAAGCCTTGCAACAGCAACAAGCAAAGACTGCGGTTGGCTTGTCGTTGCCAGTGCCATAAAATGAGTTCACAAAAAACCTTAAGCACGCTTTAGAACTATTTCCTTCGTTTCCTTTCGATGGAAATCCGAGGCCATGGTAGTGACATTGATATTTGGTATCCAGGGCTGGGCGATAGATCGATGAACTTTCCAGTTAATTTAACAATGGTTTAATTGGGATAAGTTGCTCTGACCGCTCAGTTCATTCAACTCACGTGAACAACCGGCCGTGTGCTCCGGAAATTCTGCGTGAATGTCGGGTTTAACGCGCCGACGCAACGCAGGCGATGAGGCGCGCCGTAGTGGAGGGCTCCGGATTAATTTTGACCACCTGGGGATCTCTAATGTGCGCCAAACTCTCGTACACACGGGCGTCTTTGCTTTTCGCCTCCACCAGCAAAGTGGCCGCCACGGACGGGAATCCAGCCGGCGACCTCGTGCTCAGCAGCGCAACGCCTTAGCCACAGAGCCACCACGACGGGCGTTTTTGGTATTCATGCTCTCTGGTGTTTATTCTCTGGTTCAAGAGATAGAGAGAGAGGGAGGTAGGGAGGGCTGGAGAGCCTTCATGAATTCTGAATTATCTGGCTCCAGCAATCCATCTTGTATTGCCACAGGTAACCATGATAGCATGCACCGGGATTAAAATGATGAAAACCGCAAGCCGCGAGAATAAAGAGGTAGCGATGCATAAAAAAAAGTGGGGATTTTTTTTTCAATAAAGATCAGGTCGTTGTCACGTCAATTCATCAAGCGGACAGGACACACAGAAAAAAATTGAATAGACGGGGACGGTATATAACAGCACGAGACAATTAACTGTACATAGTCGAAGAAGTGTTCTTGCGGTTCGAGCTTGATGAATTGGCGTGACAGTCGTCCACGACGCCAAGAAAATGTGTCAACGCCCATACATAAACGTCGCCTTCTTGGGGTTTAGTATAAAAACCCTGAAATTTCCGTGTAAGTAACTCGTGATGGTGACTCTCGTATACAGTAGCGGCGAGCTCGGTTGCCATGGTGACGAGCTCTGGAAATTGAGAACATTATGAAAATAGCGACAAGTCTCACGGTCATCTCAGCAGCATAGGATAGTCTGCTTAGCCATCTGTAATGACACTGAACGAACGTATATATAGAAACATATGGCTGCCAGAAAATGTTAACAAGCTCGGCTATTCACTAAGAATGCCTGAAATATTTCAACGTAACTCCGCCGATGACGACATTGAGAAAATACCGCTACAAAGCTTCAACTACCAATTTTCGTGTGGTATTTTCATTAACAGACACAACCGATAAATAAACCAGTTAATCGGTTAAGGCCTGCCGATTTATCGAAGAGCAACGCTTAATCGGTGCCCGATAGTAGGCGCACGTCTTGTTTGACTCACTTATAGAACTTCTCGCGTTTACCATTCTAGGTGCAGGGATTATTTTCTGGTTTGAACAATGCGCACTCGCAGGGGGCACCGAAAAGTTCGTTCTTCGGAAAAGTCCACAGCAGTCACATATCGAGTTTATGCGATTTAAGGTCTACGGCTATCGTCCATGGACACGCGAGCCAAGCCAATGCTGTCCGAAACACTATGGACGAGCCTCATACACACCCTAAGCAATGATGTATCATAACATCTAACTAACAAAAAAAATTAAGACATCGCATAAAATAACCCGATGTAGGCAAACACGGATCGCATAAAATACCCCAATGTAGCAAAAACGGATCACTTTCGTTCATCCGGTCTTCGGTAGTGTGAAAAATGTGAGTTGTGCTGGATATATTGACGACTCAATCAATGGGAAGGGGCCGGATTATTCGAGCGCAGCGCGTTACGGGTAATGAATATCAGCCGCTACCCAGCGACAATCACCGTCATTAGAAGCGGGAGCGGCGGCCGGGGCGTCAATAATTAACGGTTTCCCAGGCGTCGCCTGCCAAGGTGGTTTCGCCGCCGAGCGCGGCTCGGTCTGCCAGCGAGCGCGTTCGCTCGCGCCGCCAGACCAGAGCACAACGGGAGCACGCGCGCGCCGTTACGTCGGCGCTGAGACGTAACACTCGCACGGACCAATCGCGTCGTCGCTATTCTCCTCTCTCCTCGCTCCTGACAAGCGGCGCTGCTATACAAAAACGAAACCACTTGCAGACGACGCCGGCAAATCGAGATTATACCTCTCCCAGCGAGTTCACGTCGCCACTACGCGACACTCATCTTCGTTATCTCCCTCCTCTCGTTTCTTCCCTCCTCTTTGATTGTTGAGGAGTCCCGAGTTATTCCTCCCGGTGTTAGGACGTGGAGGTCGGCATTTAAGCCACCGGCGGGTCGGACGAAACGGTTTCTCGCGAAGCGAGACGTATTCGCGTCGGCGTCTAGACGCGCCCGCGCGAGGCTTGTTTATTGCTGCTGCCCTTTTGCCGTCTGTCGCGTCGCCGGCGAGTGAAGTGCGTGTTTTCGACGTCTGCGACTGCCCGACACAATGTTGGAAAGCATAAAGATCAAGAATGGCGTCATCCGCGAAGTCCTGGCGGAGTTCTTGGGGACTTTCGTGCTTGTGGTGAGTGACGCTGTTTGCAGTTTCCTTTTTTTATTCTTTAGGTCTCAAACATGCGGCTGCCCAGTATCCTCGATTGTCAGCCAGAAAGTAAAATCAAAACTGCGTAAATTCTTTTTTAACCAATGACTGATTTGCGCAAATATTGTTCCCTTGCCATTTCTAAATACGCGCTCCCGTAGCCATTCGCTGTTTACGTTGTTGCAGTTTCAATAAATAGTGATTGGTATTGTTCGTGCGAGCAACGAGTGTA
This sequence comes from Haemaphysalis longicornis, assembly GCF_048455015.1. Lineage (NCBI taxonomy): Eukaryota > Metazoa > Arthropoda > Arachnida > Ixodida > Ixodidae > Haemaphysalis > Haemaphysalis longicornis. The sequence continues at coordinate 179,905,453 of NW_027526295.1, forward strand.
TCGCTTATAGTTTATCGTACATTCATATCAGGTTGGTCGGTAATTATTCCTAGTTTCAAATCTAGATTTTTGACAAGCGATACGACAGGTCGGATTTGACATTTGACCACATTTACGTCGTTAATCAAGAAATCCGTGGAGTGTAAATAACTCGTTTACAAGCCACGTACTTGCTAAAACAAAGCGTTTCCTTCAGTAGACATTACCGCAATACTCGAAGCTTTGAGATACCACGCAACAGAGAAGACGTACATCGGGCTCTTGGAGAAGTACACAAAAATGCACGGGAACGGCGACCCTTCATAAGAATATAGTGGCGGGCTCCCTGTTGAGAATGATGTCAGGCCGGGGGAAACCATCTTACAGGAACTATTTACAGCCTTTCCGGGAGGGGTATTCAGGAACTTTGTTTTAAATTAATCATGAATTCGAGTAATTAGAGAATTTTTAGCCACTTGCGATCTTTGGAAGCCATAGTGTTGATCAGTGAGCCTGCAGAACGCTTGCAAAAAATCCTTCAGGACCTACAGCCAAAAAACTTTCCCGTAGGGTTAAAGATTGGTATGGATAAGTCAAAAGTAATGCTAAGTAAAAATGCTGGAAGCAACCTCTTTAGCCTAGGTAGCGAAATAATAGAACAAGTGGATGAAACAAGGACTACCTTGGACACGTTACCAATGTTTACCCCAAGTGCGGGGAAGAAATTCGGCGTGAAATATGAATGGTCTGGAGTGAATTTAGCAATCGCGCTCAAATAATCAACAGTATACGCTACCTATGTCATTGAAGAGAAGTGTATGAAACCCTCCGCGTACTTCGTACTGCCTCTAACGACTTAAGGCGCAGAAACATGTCGCCTTCCTAAGCACCTTGAAATAAAAATTTGGTCAGCACAACGAGACGTCGATGATAGCAGCGATGTTCGCGAACAGGACACGAGCCTCTCGGATCAGGGAAAGAGCTCGGACGGGAGGCATCATGGCTCGAATTCAGATAAGAAAAGAAGCGAACCCGGCCGTAGCGCGTAATTCGATGTACTTAGGTGGACTATCGAGGTTACAGAGTGGCTATACAGAGATGAGACTAGGAGTAGAGGGAAATCATTCACTCGATAGAGGGATGAAATAAAAAAAAATGCGGCAACGACTGGATTAGGGGAGCGGTGAAAAATCTTTGGGGCAGGCCTTGGTTCTGCAGGGAACATTAATGGGTTGACGATGATGAAGGGGAATTATTATTGTCGTTACTGTTATGAGTGCCAGAAACTATACGAAGATGATAGTTATATAGCTACGCTCCTTTTTTAGGTCGTCGATAGATCCGTCGATATTACTGAACTAACTTATTTTACGAAAACGTGGCATACATCCCTTCTCTCATATATGCGTGTGCGTGTTTGTGCGCGTGTGACAAAGACACAAATCGATGCATGCATGCATACTAATTTTTGCTTATTTCTCTCTCGTAACAATGACTGATTTGTACAGTACCCTATTAAGCTAAGCCCCTAATGCATAACATCTCATGACATTTGACGAGTAACTGAATCATCCCAATAAGCATCTGCGTGGAAAGGTCAGCCAGTAAAGCCGGGAAAGACGCAACGGATTATGTTCGCATCAGCGCATCTGGTCATAAATGGTAATAACTAGATTTGCGAAAGTACCGACATTAAAAAAAGACAATTTGGGAGCTGTTTCGACGCTAGAAATGCATAATAACTATAGTTACGATGTGTGAAGTAGGGTATCATATTTCAAGTTACATTTTAGAGCTGCGTTAGCAAGTGGCCCACCCCATATTCTGTGCTTAGTGAAAATGTAGATAATGAGGACCCCCAGCACAAAAATAAATATACAATAAAACTATTTTAAATGTGGGTATATTTTTTGATTGCTCATCAAATTACCGAATGCATTAAATCTTTACGCTAGCGTACACTTGTGGTTTCTGCTCATCTTTCAGATCATTAAGCTGAGAAATGACAAGTTGTAGAACACTGCGTGGCAGAGGGGAAATCAACTATGGTGGCTCAAAAAAAAAAACTGAACCATGCCACGTTTAGCATAGCTGCCATTTCCCCGAATGCGCGTGTGGCACCGCCGCCTTTGTAGCTGCTTCTATCCGTGATCACGGCGTCGTTTGAACCACCCATCGGAGGTCTGGCGCTCCTCTTCCGCTATTCACTTCACTTATAGCCCCCCCCCCCCCTTCCCCCCTTCCTCCTCCGTCACTGAATGAACGGTACTCGTAAGGCCGAACCGTCGCTCTTCCGGCTTTCCCGGGCTCGTGGTAAAGCGGCAGCAAGTGTCGTGACCCGTCACTTTGTCGGTCTTGGCTTGGGCGCTCAAGGCAGGATATCGATGCCCGTCGTACTAACTGACGTGCAGCGGCCTTCAAGCCACCTCCCCAAGCCGTGTCATTCCCCAGCACAACCATAGACTCCCGATGAGTGGTGGTGAAGGCGTGTTTAGTCATAACACACCAAACCGCGTTTTTCTAACATAATGTTTCGTCGACGGTCGTAGATAAAGTATTTCTTTCATAAGAGTTGCATGCCCACGCGAACGAACTCTCTTCGTACGCTCTAACATAAGATTACAGCAGTGGGTGGAGTTGCTGAGCAGCCCCAATGTCCCAGCAAGTACCAAGGTTGCCTGGACTGAGGACACTTTCCACATGGAAAGCACCCGAAAATCGCGCGTGGTGTTGCATAACGTTTATTCACTCACATCTACGATCGCTACACATCGATGTACAACCTGCAAAAGCATTCAGGGCGTTATGTATTCTAGAACAGCGTTGACAGCAGCGGTAGGGACACATTTCCTCCTGGCCCTACACAGAAACACGGCGCGTGTCACGACGGCGCCCTCGTAGCGTCTTCTTCTCAGCAACACGGAAATGTTCTCCGCACCAGAAAAGCAGGGCGGACATGCATTGTGGCTCCTCGGCGCTGCATGCACGGCCGGACACGCTCGAGCGAATCGTCCTCCAGAGTGCACGTCCTCGTTTCCGTCTGACCAACGGTCGGCCACCACAACAACCCGCGGTGACTCCTCCTCTAACGAGCTGTCTGTCAGCGCGCGTCTGCGTTTCCCCTGAAACTGACCTTGACGCATCGCGCCGTTTCCCAAAGAATGCGAAAGCCAATGGAAGAAAAAATAACGGAGGAAAGAACGAATGCGCGAGCATACTCGAGCGTGCGTCGCCAAAGTCACATGTCGTTCAAGCATCGATGCGCTTCCTTCAATTACGCGTAGCTCCAGCGAAGAAGACAGGCGAGGGCAGGGTACAGAAGGTTGCCGGGTCGGCCATTCACGGGTAGATAGATGTATGAAGGAACCTCGCTTCTTGCGTATTTATTTTTTGCTTGGCGTAGGCCTGTCGGGGGGACGCTTTATTTGACGGCGTGCAAGCGTTCCTGCTGTTTTCAAAGACAGGGGTTGCATTCCCTTGTTAATTTTGAAGACGTTAATGTGCGCAGTGCTTGAGGCGTAGGGGTTTAGTGATCGAATTCTCCCCCCCCCCTCCTTCTTTTTCCCTTCTTTTTGCACGGCTGTGAACTTAGCAATTATTTCATGTCGATGTAACTCGTTTTGGGGTGATGGTGCTGGGGATTTTGAAATTGGAGCAGAATCAGTGCGCAGACAAACATAGACAATAAAAATTGTTGAGAATACTGTGGCGGTTGAAAAAGAACAGGTATTCGAGAATTTACACTGTGCGTAAAAAAATGTTAGAGATAGAAGGACAACAATTCGAGTAATTGTTACGTCACGTTTACAACAGCTGGAATGGGTGGTAGGATTGCGTGCCTGTTTGAAGGTTTCCGCTGCTGTCTCAGCAACGATGAGACATTCGCGCACATCTTTACAGCTTGCAGCGAGAAGCCCATGCTAAGATCGCCATGCAAAGAATTTTAGTTTCGCGAATTGGATTCCTAGGCTTATAAATTGATATTTTTGGAGGAACGGCAAACATTATCTTTATTAGCCCTCTCTCTACAGAAGCAAGGTCAAAGCTCGAGCAGTCGAACGCAATAGCACTACTGTAGTTTTCGATTGAGGCAATATTCACGCATACGCATGGTTCTTAATTTATTATGCATTCGTACACATTTCCCAAGGCACTCGTACCAGTGGAATTCACACCAAAATTACCAGAAAACATTTTTTTCTTCTTCTCTGCCTTCTGTCTCAGACGAAATGTTGCCCGCCAATACCATCGGCTACGCTGAGTCACCAGTTCGGTTTTAACGGCCACGACTTTCAGCTTTATTTTGCCCACCTCGAACGGTTGTTGAAACCTAACGTTCGCATCGAATTACAGCCGCATGCAAGCATCGGGCATCGTAATTTTTCTCCCGTTTCTCGTCGAAGGAACCTTTCTAGTCTTTGTTCGAGAAGTAACAGCTGCGCTTCGCGGTTACAAAAAAAGCTGCAGGACTCTATGGCCATCTCGGAGCTTCGATGAATAGCGGTCTTCGAAATATAGGCAACACGCGAGGCTATTTCTTTCGCGAAGCTAAGCGCAAAGAGCTCTAAAAAAAACGAAGTGCTGCGATAACGAGGAGAAGACTCGGTCTTTCACAGCTGTACCCGGGGTCCGCTTAGAGAGAGAGAGAGAGAGAGAGAGAGAGAGAGAGAGAGAGAGAGAGAGAGAGAGAGAGAGAGAGAGAGAGAGAGAGAGAGAGAGAGAGAGAGAGAGAGAGCTCTGTAATGTAACTGGAGAGGTCAGCCCAGCTAGCGGCAGTGCTTGCTACACCTGGTGGGGATGATTACAGTGATGTAGGATGAAGGTGGGAGACTGTGGTGACAACAATGACGAAGAAAACAAAAATAAATTATAAACACGACATGCGATAAAATTGATTGATTGATTGATTGATTGATTGATTGATTGATTGATTGATTGATTGATTGATTGATTGATTGATTGATTGATTGATTGATTGATTGATTGATTGATTGATTGATTGGGGGGTTTAACGCGCCGACGCTACACAGGCAATGAAGCGCGCCGAAGGGGAGGGCTCCGGATTAATTTTGACCACCGGGTATCTAATTTTGACCACGTGCGCCGAAACCTCGAACACAGGGGCGTTTTTGCTTTTCGCCTCTATCAGAAAAGCGGCCGGCGCGGCCGGGAACCGAACCCGCGTCCTCGTGCTCAGCAGCACAACGGCATAGCCACTGAGCCACCGCGGCGGGTACGCGATAAAATTCTAGAAACAAAACTCTAAACAGAAATTTGTGTGAAAATGAAAGAAAATGGAACCTAGGAAGTAAACGCCAAACCAACAAAAAGGGCAAAAAAGTGTACATGACAACGAAACCGGGTATACATCTGCATGCAGTCACGTACACAATTTAAGAATTACGGATTTTTTTTCTAGTCCAGAGTGCAACAGCTGAGTTTTATACAACGCTCAGTATAGTCCTGTACACACGCAGCACACGCTGCTGCGAGAAATTAACCGCCGAAGGCTGGCTCACGGGAACGGAATCAGCAGCGCCATCGCCCGGCGCAATTCATAAATCAAAGTCAAGACAAGCGATCATCAATTCTTTGCAGAACCGGCGCCCACCTGTTTGACGGGTGCAATGCGAATTCTAGCGGCAGCCTTATCTTGGAAGAAAAGGGCCCATCTTTTATTTATTTCGTTTTTAGAGTTGCCGTTTTAATTTGCCTTTTCGACGACGCCGCAGCGGGTGCGGCCGTGGCCAAGAGGCCCGCACATCGGGGTCCACCGCGCGTAGTTAAGATAAAAAGAAAAGTCATTAAATTCTTTGAACACCGCCGTGGGACGAAGCACGGGAGAAGGCGGCTCAATTAAGGTCAGTGACGCCTTGGAGGCCTCTGAAACCGAGATACAAGGAAAACTAAATATGAAATGAACAACATGGGGAAGAAACAGTATCGCAGTTGAAGAATACAACATATGTTCAGCTTGAGCTGTAAGACTTGTTCATGCCACACGCATTAGTTGAAAATACATTCCAACTTTGTGGGTGAGTGTGTCTCTCTGTGGGACTGGGGGAAGTTTTGTGGTTTCCTTTCTTGGGTTGTCATATAGGCCAAGGCCACTTCTATGAAAGACAAAGATTTTTTATGATATTTTGAGAATTCTTCGTGCAGCGAGTACAGCGCGCGTTAATGTATCTGAAGCCTTTTCTTTTTGGTGGGCGTGTCTAGGCAATGTGAAGGATTAATGGAACGCTTAATGTTCGCATCCGTTCCACCTCTTCCCTACCTTTCACAATTTCCGCCTGCAATGAGCCAGACAGACTCGGCAACTGACGACGCGCCATTCTCGATCTTGTGACTTCACATTTAATCCGCGTGAATAATGTCTGCCGGAAGCGGCATCGCGTTACACTCGATTCCGGTTCAGTTGGGCAATCCAATTGGAACGCTTCCGTTCGCACCCGTTCCGTTTATTCACTGCCCCTCCCAAATACCCCTTGCGATTATGAAAACGGGCTTGGCAGCTGACGATTTCTTGATCTTGTGAGTTGAGGTTTAAATAACGATCCAGCACGGCCGCGTGATGCCTGTAGCGCCTGTCCATGTCTTCTTTCTTGTGTGTTGTGTATTTGCGCCTCTCAGTATGTTCGTAAACCTAAACCAACAGGCCCAGCAACACGTTCTCTTGAAATCGCGCGACTGTTGTCTGCCGGAAGAGGTGTTGCGATCCACTTAGTGCCCGTTGCGATTGCGAGTGGGAATCCCGAGCCCAATTGCGTGTTGGCGGTGAGACCCTGGGCTATAGAAGCTCGAATTTATTGACGTGGCTTTACGGGCACGAAGAACGCCCACTGGCGTTCATCAGTACGTGTAACATGTACGCATTTAGTTGCAGTGCGAAAAATAGCCGATGTGCATTTCGGGCTTAATGCTAGGAAAGACGTGGCTGACCCATAATTCTTCTCTAATTGGTAGCCTACAGGTTATTACTCAAATCAGAGATATTTTGTTGGACTTTTAAGCATCAGTGCTTCCAGAATTTAAAGATCCCGTATAAGCAAGCGTTCTTGCGCGTGGTTGCCATTATTACGAAGCTCATGGTTCCAAAAGGTCGGCCCGTAACCATAGAAGCGGGAGCACATCAATCAATCAATCAATTAATCAATCAATCAATCAATCAATCAATCAATCAATCAATCAATCAATCAATAAATCAATCAGTCGCGAAACCTGCATTCCATTTTAACCCTTTGCCTGGGTCGCCCCTGTCTCCTCGGGCAGTGTCCTCACTCCCGGACTTCGACGGTTATCGACATTTAGCCGCGATGAAGCTGCTTCCTGGATCATGAAACTTCGGTCGGGAAATTATCCAAGCTATCCCATCACCTCAGTCCCGCGACCAGCTCCAGATGATGTTGAGGAGGGAAAGGATGATGATAAATATTATAATGCTGAATACTTTGGAAATGAGGATGTCAGAGTGAAAAAATGACAGGTTGGCTTCAGAGAAATTGTAAACGAACTCCAGATAGCCAGTGCACACTTAGAGGTTGACTCGGGTAAAGTCGGTCATTCAATCACTTCGGACGTCGCCATTTAACCAAGTACCAGCTTCTGGCGTCATTTGCAGCCACACTTTGAGTGGCCGTCCAACAAACAATCTTTCCGTACTCCGTTCTTTGCTCCATGTCAGCTTCTCCTTCCTATCAATGGTTGGCAGGTGGTCTCGCTCAACACCTCGATCTCCGCGCGTGGCCTGATTCGGAGGAGCGCGCAGGTTAGCGGGAGCCAGGGAAAGTGATATCGGAGTAGACGACAGCCACTGGCGGCGTTCCAAACAAGGCCCGTCGGCGCGGTTACACGAGGAGCGGCGCTTGCGTGCGCGATATGGCGGCAGAGCAGCTTCTTTTACGACTCTCGGCTCCGCTGTCTCAGCGAAAGCGTCGAGTGCTGCGATCAAGGTTCCGCGCGTTCCGCGTGCACGCAACAGGTGCTCGCGCCGTTTTTGATCGACACGCGTACACGCCGTATATAAGAGCACTTTAAAGGGGTCCTGAAATACCTTCCGCCGATGCGTGGATGTACATGTAACCAAATAAAGCAATGTATTAGCAATCTCCTCCCGCAAGAATTTTGTTAAAGCGATGAGTATTAGCTGAGAAATCATAAATCAAAAACCGCGCATTATCGTAGCGCCGCGTTTCCTCCTCCTTTCGACTCTCCGCTGTTGACGGCGAGCGAGCCTTCCCTCCCATGATGCTGCGCTCCTCGGCGCTGACGTACTTCCGCTATTGCGATGCTCACACAGCCGTCTGCTACGGGCAAGCTTTGTTGACACCATGAATCCCACACTCCGCTCAAGGCTGGAAAAGCGAACGAAAAATCTGGCCGCATGTGTGCGGCATCCTGGCCTTGCCTTTTCGCGGTGGACGTTGCTGCAGAACTTTGCTATCGGCGGCACGTGACTTTTTATCGGCGGCGAACTCGCAGCCGCACAGGGAGGATTGTGCGCTCGCTCCCTTGGATGCACAGCGCACTGTTTATCCAAAAAGCGCCTTATCAGATGTGGCCCCGCTGGTGCCGGGTCTTATTTTGTCGCGGTGGTAATTCCTGCTGGTGGCATGTGAAAAGGGCATTTTAAACCAATAAAGAACCCGTGCACAAAACGCCAGTTCAGCTTGGGGCGACGCGTGGTGGAGAGCGGCAACGTTGGCAAAACATGCTCTGCCGCGGCTCTGAGCTTTCTAGCGCTGGAGCGAGCGCCATTTCTTTGACAATATCAAACATCGGTTGCCCTGGCAACAAGGCACAAACCGCTCTAGAAGTCAGTTACGGTTGCGTGATCCCGGTTCAGCTTGGGGCCCCACCTCGCGGCATATGGGCACTGCAGGCATGCTACTCACTCTCATTTGGAAGAGCGAGATGCGTTTGGCATTACAGGAGGCGATGGTGTGTGTGTTGTGGACGCCTTTGTTTCGCGATGAAATGCGACGTTGTGCTTCTGCGGGTGGATAGTGCTTCCCATGTTCTGGATTATCTTTCTCGAGCGGCGTACGACTCAACCTCGCGTGGGATATGTGCAGTGTGCGTGGCTAAAAGCCATCTCGGCTTGTGCGCCAGAGTTAAGTGACTTGCTGTTCGTCCCCGCAAACCGCGCGCAAGGTGAGTGCCGAATTTACGAGGGGCAGGAGGAGGCAATCCATCGTCTGTCAATCGCGGTTCGGACTTGCAACGCATGTTGTGACGGGACGTTGTGTTCGTTCGAAACGCATCTCTGGATTGTTTGGAAGTTGAATAAAATGTATGCGTCAAACCCGGGCATTCGGCTCCGGACGTTCTCTGCGATTGCAAGAAAGAGGTGCCACGGCCGGGGCTTCAACGCTTTTTTTATGGAACGTACTCAAGTAAGATAATATCCATGTCGTGTTATGGCCCTGTTGCATTCAATACAAACGGTTAAGCGTTTGTTTACACTTGTTTCGTTTGTCGTAAAATGTCCAAGCACTCCGGCACTCCGCTGGCAGATCAGCCGGCGAGCCGACGCTGAGCAGACGACTCATCTCTTTGCCGGAAGTGCGTGAAAAAACCGCCCAATAGCAGGATGTCTAGCTCATGACGAACATCTGGGAATCGATGATGTAGACATGTGAAGATGGCGGCGTCCAAAAACACGAAGGAAAGGGTGAGAAAAAAGCGACGAACTTTGCAACAAAAGTGTGAGCTTTCCGCTGCGCGTAAAAGAGTAATACTTTGCACAGATGATGTTGACGACCCAATCTAACGATTGCGCTAATCCATTTAGTGTGCTCAAAACGCCTTTCAGGGCCCCTTTAAGTGTGCAGAAAAAATGTGAAAGAGAGAGATCACGAGGATAACTCGAACTGTGTAGGCGTACATCGCAAATGAGACAACCAGAGGATCATACATAGTGTAAAATATTATTAAAAAGATCAATGGCATCATCATCATCATCGTCATTATATTTTATGTCCCCTGCAAAATGTTCCCATTAGCTTCCTGCGCCTATCCTGCGCTCTTCGACTCAGTTCTTTGCCGTCGAATTTCCTCCCTTCATCGAGCTACCGATCATCGAGGCCATATCCATTGTTTGTATAGTGTAGGCCTAATAATTTTCTTTCTGTCATTCCTACGACATGCGGCGTCCAAGAACATATAGTAAGGTTAAGCGCCCTGTCACAGCAATGTGTGAGGCTACAGGAGGGCCAACAAAAAAAAAGTAACAAAATCATAGCGAACGTTAATGCGCGACCTTGGATGCTGGAAGGAACTATACAACGGGCTCTGGTGGTGATAGCAGGTCATTTCTGATGTGGAGCATTAGGCGCGTTGTGTCAAATTGGTGTCATCACCATAAAAACGCAATTCAGTCGTCCGCAAGGGGATTCAAATTTGATACGGCTGCAATCGATTACTGCGGTGATGTGAACACATCTAAAACAACTCGTTATTCATGCACACTGATTTGCTACTCGAGTGAAAAAGCCATGTGAAGGAATTCTGCTTGTAATTCTAGTGATACCGTATTCACTCGGATAGCACTTAGCTTCTGTAATGTATTAACTTAATGAGATGCGTCTGGAGAGAAAGAAATTCGAGCATCTCAGTGACACTGTAACCTGCGTGAAAGACCGATCATAGTTTAATCCAAAAATAAGGTCTTATACCCAAAGTAAGCGGAGGTAGTTGAGGTTGTACGTAAGTAAATATAATCCATTCGTGCCGAATTGACGTAATAGCCGGGTTTTGTTTGCAGCGACATCAAACAAACGTAAAATAAAAAAAAAGGGGAGGGGGGGGGGGGTAGGTACGTTTCTCTTATAAGCAGGAAAACTGTCATTGTCCTTGCCCGCCGAATGTGTGATTAAACGGATATTCAAGGACCCCGTCAAACGTCTCCGCTTGCTTCTCAGATTTCGGCTTAGATCGGCCAACGGTGGCTGTCTACGCTCCCTCGGTGGCCATATAGTAAGCCCTCATAGAGACCTGTGGGGCGTATGGGCATTAAGCGAAATTAAGAAAGCCAAGTGACGGGACGTTGATGCCCGCGGCCTTGTCAGGAGCGTTCATCGCCCAGCACGATCCCCGATGGGACTTTACCTTGGATGCTACGCTGTCTGCTCTAAGGTCGGGACAGTGACGGCGGCTGCGTACGAACGGGACAGTGACGGCAGCGTGACAAACTCATGGCTAAGAACGCTACTTCCTCGGGCTGTTCAGCGTTTAAACTTGCTTTTGCGACTAGATATAACAAGGGAGCAAAATAAACGGAATTTCTTTATTTGTGTGAGTAGTGTGTGTGCACTGTTTTTTGACTGTTGATATGACAGTGATACGACAGTGTGAACGAAGGCATACGCAGGGTCGGTCATGGCTTTTTTTTTTATATTCGTGTTTTTTATGAGCCGAAGAAACAGCTGTGCTATGATGCGCTCCATTATAGAATGCTACGGAGAATGTAGGCTACGTGGAAAGCTTGTGCGCAGGGGTGTTTTTGTTGTTTTTTTTCGCATCCATCACAAAAACGTCCACCGCGTCCGGGAACCGATCCCGCGGACTCGTTCTAACGCCTAAGCCACTGAGCCACCGCGGCGGGTATGGCATACAGCACTTCGAGAAATGGTGCCTTGTGCGGGATATCGCCCGTGAAGGATAACACAAAACACTGTGAATGCAACCATAAGATGCCTTATTACTTATAACGTTTAATGCAGCGATCGAGCTCACTGCAGGCGTACATGGCCTGTCGGTACTTCCTTTTGTGATTTCGCGTGACAAGAGCGTGAAGAAGCTCGCGCGACATGTTCAATATAGCGCGCAAAGTCCCAATTTGAACACGTCCTCGCCCTTTCTTTTAGAATCACGACGCGGTGACAGCTCGAACTACGCTTGGACAAGCATTTGTTGAAATTCATGTGCTTTAAAATATCCTGTGAGACAATTATCAGGCCTCTTTGTAGAGTCCACAGACGTGACCGTGACCACAGAAGCGTGCGCATATGCATGCTATAAAAGGACGACTGTTGTTACGAGCTACACCCAACGTTACCATAAATAAATTGTCATGTCAACTGAAAGTGATAGATATGAATGCGATGCCTGCAGAAACTGTGGTTCTCATTTGGCCAACGCTTTCAGCTTTGCGTTGAACGCGTATGCCAGCTGCGGTCGACAAAAAAAAATACGAGCAGTAGCTGAGCTCTGTGCTGTTTGGGGCGCTGCAAAAGAATGTTCAGCGTTAGCGGTGAGTTAATCCGTGCCTGACTGATGGGCTGCGGAGGACGCGCTATAATGAAGGAGCTGCAGACGCTCGAGACCGCTTTCAATGAGGCCGAGTGCAGAGGATGTCACGATTAATGACGAACGCTATATTTACGAGGGGTACATGGAGAGTGCGTCACGACTCCGCACGGATTCCCTTCAACTACGCATCGCATAGTGTGAGCAAAGTGTACGTTTCAATTACGCGTATGCGCGCGTGTGACCTAATACTAGGGCAATAAATGTTACTGATTTTAGGCTTAGATGAGTGAGTTATTCCTGTGTTTGTTTCCTTTTTTCATTGTATTAGGGGCAAGATGAAATGGAACGTCAGCAGTTGTTTGACCATGTCAGGGCTGCATGCGAATAGATTGACCAGGTGAAATGAGAGCTTCGAAAGCAGTTATAAATTGACACGGCGGGGACAGGATTTGGTTTCAACCTTCAACGAGCGCGGATATTCAACAATCACGGAATCCCCAACAGTGGATATTACAGCTCGTTGAATATTCCGTCTTGAATATTGTCGGATATGCAGGCCTGGTTGAATGTTTAGACCAGTTGGATATTTCGTCTTGTTGGATATACAGACATGCTTGGATGTTCATGCTCGTTGGATGTGCAGGCTCGTTTGGATATGCAGGCACGGATGATGGCGAGATATTTTGGAAAGCTTGCTCCGCCTCCTTCGAAGAGTTACACGTACCGACTGGAGACGAGATATGAGAATTAACACCTGTTGCGAGCGCTTAACAACCGACGCCTTGGCTACATTGTGCCGCGAATTTGGGCGACTGTGAACTGAATCTCTATCTGCCTACCAGCCATTGATTTCCAAAAGTGACAGAAAAGGATGGCTTAGTAGATATTGACACGGAAAAGCTTCACGCCGGTTAATCTGAGTAGACATCGTGAATTACACGTGCAAACCAAAAAGCAACAAAAATGCGTTCACCGATAACAATGTGGTCTAATGGACACTTCAGTGACCTCCTGCGGGGCACCTCAAATGTTAAATGACAAGAGGCTACTTACTGCCTTCATCCTCCAGGCGGGAAAAACTCCTTGAGTTGATCAGCAGTAACGCAGTCCCGCCCCAAATTCCATTTGTGATAAGTGTAGAAAATTCCCGCCTCAAGTCGTGATTTACTTGCGAGAAGTTAATCCTAGTTTTCTGGCATTCTATCCTGTTTCATGAACGAAACATTAATGCTAGGTTGCTACCTAACTTCCGACTTCCTGGACTTCCTTTTTGTATGTGTACACTGCGGGCTGCCTATCCAAGTTGAAAGCTTGCATGCTTTTATCCCGTACACATTCCTCGAAAGCTAACGTAATATGGTTATACCGAAAATTGCTCATGATACACGACTGAGGTGCGGTAAGTTTACAACTTCAAAATTATCTCTCTGCCCGCGCATCTGTACGCTTGTAACCTCCAGGCATCCATCTCCCTCGTTTGTGCCCACAGCTATTTTCCGTGCTCAAACAAGGGGCGTACCAAACAAAGCTAACATTACGAATTGACCTGAAACCTGCCGGCTCTTATCCAAAGCAATATATATGTTTGGTATCATACTTCACAATTTTTGTCGTGCATTCTTGCACAACTTTCCGAGGCCACGGCTGTTGTCGGTGGTCGTAGAAGTGGAATACCAACGAATATTTTACAACAACAACAAATTAGAAATTTAAGCCACTCGGCTCTCATTCAAAGCTGCACATGTCTGTTCTGTTGCTTTGTATTTCACATTTGCTTTTTACCACACTCTCATAACCTTCCCGCGCACCAAGGTTGCACCTTCACTCGTGGATCCGACACCTCCCCGTGAACCGGTGGTCATGCCATTTAAGTGGAGGAATGTAACGGCCAATGCGTGCGCGCAACACCCCTGGCTGCAGGAAGGCACGCCGCCTTCCTGAACAAACAGCGGTTATCTCTGGTGGGTGTACCACAGCCAGTGCCGATACGTCTTCGAGGCGTGTGAACGGTTCACGCTCCCTCCTCACCTCTCGGTCCCAGAGCTTCTCGGCGAGCTTCGCGCTCGTTCGCGAATAGGTGGGATCGATCGCCTTCAAACTTCCCGCGCATGCGAGAGCAGGGCCTCCGGGTTCGCCGTGACCCAGCGTCTCGTAGTTGGGGGGGATTGAGACACAAAGCGGCGCTCGGTGCATGCGGCGCGGGTCGTAATTGCGCGGCCCGGGGCATCAGAACGCGCGGCCGGCAGCGCACGCACGATGGCAAGGACGCGCCCGCACGACAATCCAATTAGCATCCAGACCCGCGCTGCTGCTGCCATTTCTGCCCTCTGTGTGGCCGCGCCACGCAACACGTGGAAAGGGGACCTGTTGAGCTCGTCTGCGACCGATCGGACGATAGACTGACGGATTCCGCCTTCACGGTACAGACGAGACGTTCTCCGGACACGGACAGCCGCGAAGAAGCCAGAGGGAAGGACCGCACGGAGTGGACTGAGCACTGGGGACTGGAGAATATATTACACGAAGACTCGAGAGAGAGAGACAGAGAGAGAGAGAGAGAGAGAGAGAGAGAGAGAGAAAATAAACTCTAATTAAATCCAGCGAATCGATGGATAGATATCTTCCCGCGACCAGGAAAACCGCAAGATAAGCAAGTCGGTTCGAATACTCAACAGACAGACATAGGCAGACCTTCAGAAAAATGGAGTAGGTGTCCACCGGTACCACTTGAGTATAACCGGTAGACAGCCAGACAGACAGCCAGCCAGCCAGACAGACAGACAGACAGACAGACAGACAGACAGACAGACAGACAGACGGCAGACAGACAGGAAAGAAGGAAAAACCACCGAGCTCCGGTCCAATCCCCCTATAGTTCAGCTGTGCAAACAAAAAGCAAAACCAAAAAAAAAAAAAAAAAACACTGGCCACCCCGACCTTGATAAATCGGACGCCCAGCGAAGGTCTTGCAAAATCATGACACCCAGTGAGGAGGAGTAGGATAAATCGTTTATGTGAGCCGAAAATAAAGAAAATAAAAGTGGTATGCACTTATTTTATTACCTTAGAGTAATAGTAGTGGTAATCGCTTTGTGGTCGCTGTGGTAGACAACGATGGGTTTCTTGACAACCTACTGTACGCGCGCCCAATTCCCATTGACTGCGACGAATTCTAGGGCGTACATTACAAAGAAAACAAGACTCAAAGAAAAAGAAGGCGCACGCACCTCTGTTTCTCATGGAGTATACCGACACGAAAAATGTCAGCCGCCTAGATATAGGCCAACAGCTTCGATGTAAAAAGAAAATAATCCAAGCTGTCATGCACTTTTTGCAGCTTCCTCAAAGGTGTTGACCCCCCGGCGTCCTGTTTGAGAGGAGCGGGAAGCTCCGGGCTTGATACGATACGGGAGGGTTGAGCAATGGGCCTATAGGCCGATAGTCCGACAGGCCTATTGCTTGGCTTCGCAGTCCTCCTCCGAGTTGGGAGAGTCGTTGGAGAAAGCCTCCTGCTGGCACGTTTCTCACTGCTTGGAGATCAATCGAACAAAATTAAAGTCCCTTTCTTAAGATAAAGATGATTCAAAGTTCGTTGGTGCGTTACACAGACGATAAGATGCCTGCGACGCGGGAGGGAAACGGACAGCCTCATTTTTGTCAGCTAGAATAAAACTAGCCCTGCCAAACATTACTCAGCTAATAAGCTAGGAAGCATACTCAGCCGCAAATCACAAACAAACGTGTTTTGTTTCGTTCACTCCTTGGACACAGCTTCGCTGGACATCCTCCTCCACAGAGTGGAAGGGCACTCCTTTTTTTTTTTTTTTTTTGGCTTCATATACCTATAACAGTCGGTATTTTCCAGCCCCGGCAATGACGCATAAGGCCCACTTCTTTTATGCATACAAGAAATAAAAGGCGATGTATGTGTACTTATCATCGTCGTAATGATTAATTTATGCGACGAGACAGCGATTTTTCCTCCTGCCTTGATTTGGTGTTACAAAGAGAAGCCCTTATAAATTCCCATACAGGCATTTTTGTTATACATATGTGGACGTATCTGCATCTCCCGCAAGCCTTCGCAAATGGAAACAAGTTGATACACTTGGGAATTCAACTCGCAGCAGCTGGGGACGTGACCTTCAGGAAGGCTACGCGAATCGCCGTTTTAAGCTGCGCGAGTATCGTTTCATGTAAAAGGCGTCTGAACAATCACGCTCTCGTACCAAGCGAAATGCGCCGTGTCAATGACCGTCTCGCGGACGTTGAAGGAACGAACAGCAGGTGCTCGCAAGCCAGAAGTCTCAACGCCTACTAAATAAACAAAAAGCCACCGGATGACCCGCTTTCTCATTATGTAGGATGAACAAGTAAAAAAATATATCGTCTTTTAGGAATACCTAAACGCAGTATCTAGAGTGACGTTCGATGGCAGTCCAGCTCAGCGATACAGCCATGGCTTAATTGCCGTCCGACGACAGTCGAATTTTTAAGACTGGGCTGCCACAGGCCACAGCGTCTACCGTTGTAGTGCAGAGTTCCGTTTTAACTTCCTGTTACCACGGGTGGTGGCTCGAGTCTGGCTCTTCAAACCTTTATCTTTTAAAGCGAAGCTTTTCACCTCTTGCTTTCGAGGAGTAAGGTGTACTGTTTTCAAAGAGCCTCTGTTTTCGCAGACAGTACAACCCCAACCTAGTATTAATAACGAAAGCATTTGCATGCCTAAGGGCACACCACGAAAATAGGCCATCGTTAATCTACCTGGCTCCCAGCCAAGTTCACCGCCTCCGAGTTACACCCAACTACATGTTAGATACCCATACGTGCCCAGCTCGAGAAAAAAGTACTTTTGGCCGAGCAAACGCTGTAGCAGAAACATAAACACATTCGAAATGCCTCATCCGTCAGAAGGCGACGCCTGAAAGCGTACACCTGTCTCCGACCAGATGCAGTCATTAGGCGGGCCTTACAAGTCCGAAAGTCACGCAGAATGCAAACAGACCGCACAGTGTCTCGGGAGCATTTCGGCGAAAACAGGGCCGAGATGAATAAACAAGCGGCGCGCATTGTTCTACCTGGAAAGGGTTTCCACGGAACAACAGACGGACAGGTGAGGCAAGATAGTATTTGTATGAACTTCGCGCGCGTCGTCGGGCGTGCATTATTTCGACGGTCGCGGCGTTCCGCCAGCCTCGCGCGCCTGTTTGCTCCCGGAGATAAGTAGCGGACTTTTGTAAGAGGGTGCCGGCTCGGCAAGAAAACGTTCGCGTTAATGAAACTCAGCTAAACCCATCGCGTTGTACCGGGACTGAGTGCGCTGGACGGGGCTCTCGATGGAACGCGTTGCTTCGAGCCTGAACAAACGCTTCTCCTGTGCACACCGCGCGTTGCGCAGCAGTCGTCACGGAAGCACGTTCACGGGGTCGCTATAAAAGACGCCGCCGCCTTCGCGTAACTCACTGTCCAGAGGCTTGCGCCAGTTAGGTGCCGCCCGGGAATCCCCGATATCTACCCGAGACATGCGCGTGTAAACACACGTACACACACACAAAAAAGCGGGACACGAGCAAACAACACGATCGCAAAGAACACGACAATCGTTCCTATCTCGCGGACAATATGGGCCGCAGTACAACAAGCCCTGGGAATGCGCGGGCGGTGTCGAAAGGGGTGCGAAGATAAAACGAATCGGAGCACGTGTGAGTCTATAAGACTCCCGTGAGCGTTTATAAATCTATATGCGCTGCAGAGCCAGCCATTATAAGCGGCGCACTTGTTATGCCACCGATTGCGAGTTCCCATGCAAAGGCGCCCCTCCAAGGGCCTTGGCCCCGTATCGGCCCGGAGAGCAAAACACACAAGTGGACGACAGCGCGTACACGCGAGACGGACGTACGGAGCCGGGGCGAAAAGATAATAACGATAATAGGCAGCTCGCGGCAAGTTAGCCCGCCGATTACGGCCTAAACAGCAGCGTCGTTGTCCCCCCGATTGAGGCGAGGTTACTCTTCGAAGGTGTAGCCGCCCTAATGCACTGCCCCGGGTGGCTGCCAGCCCGCCCATTCACCGCGATCGGCGAGTTCCTTTTAACCCGAGCAGCGCTTCGGGGCACGGCCGGCGACGAAAGGGCGCCCCGGGCACGCCGCCGCACCGATAAGGATGTTAGAGGCCGCGTTCAACCCTGAACTTCCCGTGGAGCCGTTTATTGGATGTCCCGAACTCTTAGAACTGAGGTTAGCCAATACTGGCCAATCGGTAAGCTGAGGTAGGGTCGGCTTTACTGCCGACGATGACGCAGTCGCGAGGCCTCTCGCGCGTCTTGGGGGCGACGTCTGCGCCGCGCCCGAACTCTGCGCGTTGGCTCCACGAGTCTGGTGACCGGTTGTCGATCAGGTGGTGGACTACGCAGGCGGTTTTAAAAACAATATGCGCAGGAAGGGAATTAAAGAGTGTGCGTCGTTTGATTTCGATGGCTGCTCGTTCTCGATTAGTTTCCCCTCCAGACACACATACAAAAATGAAATTCCTTTTCCATACCCGCTGCTTTTTCCTGATTCCTTGCAGACACGCGAGCGGGTCACCCAGCTTGAAGATCAAACATCTTTGTGCACTTGCTGAAGTGCGAAAAACAAATATGCCCTGTGTGTCTAGAGTGCTGCGTGCACGGAGTGTATTTGTTCCGTAAGCCTTCATCCGTAGCGCAAATTAACTCGTAACTCTCCCCGACGGCGCGCCTTATATTATATCCCAGCCGTAATGGTAGTTTCGGCGCATAAAACCCCAGTGCCGAGCCATCAAAAATGAGGAGGCGTCCCCGCTATTAGGCATGGTCACAAGCAACGTCGTGAGCTTAAGCAAGCCAGCCTTCTTAACAAGCCTTGAATAGTTGACCAATCCCTCACGTGGACATCCGTCATGTGTTGGTAGGGATCCATTTCCTTGTATTATAGTGGATCACGCGGTGCGGTGTTGTCTTGTTGACCCCGTATTACTGACCCGCACCACCTATCCTTCTTTTCTTTTTCTTTTTTGGTTTTTGGATCAAGTAAAGTTGTCCTCATTACCATCGTCATCATCCTTGTCGGCTGTCGTGATCATAATAATACAGTGAACTAGAATTCCAATATTCTAGTTCACTCTAATAATAATAATAATAATGAGAGGCTCCGGCGAGAAGGCTTTGTTGAAGGCGAGAAGACCCTTTATTCGGCAAGCAGCAGCCCGAACCCGAGAAGGGACCTCAAACCACGATGATGATGATCGAGCGTTCCGCGCCCAGGCGATGAGGTGCTGATGATGAACGGGCGAGGTAAGAAGACGAAGACGATGCATTGATGGCAAATAAATGGAGGGAAAACGATGAAGGAAGCTCGGCAGTCACTTGCGCTTACACATATAATAATAATATTCATCATCATCATAACGGATAACAGATGGGCATTGCCCAATGACCCCGTCAGTCCCCCGCATATGGGCGGAGAATTGGGAGGGTGTCTGAAGAGGGTGTGGGGCTGGGGCGGCTATTTTTTTCTCCCACCTCATGAATTTTTCATGCCTATTTTCCTTGTTTACCTTCCGAGAGCTCACATTTTTGCCGTCTCTCTCTCTCTCTCTCTCTCTCTCTCTCTCTCTCTCTCTCTCTCTCTCTCTCTCTCTCTCTCTCTCTCTCTCTCTCTCTCTTTCTCTTTCTCTATCTTAACGCATAGCAAGGTAAATAATTCTAGAACCAGTTCCAGGTGTTCCTTTACCTGCTGCCAGCAGGAGTAAATCATACGAACCTGATTTTTTTTTTGTCCACCTGCATGTTATGACACGCTTGCGTATAAAGTCAGGAACAGTCGAACTTTTAAGTAAAACAGCTATGGCCATGCGGTTATGATTCCCTCCTCGGAACCGTCGGGGACCGGCTTCGATGCCATGTACTTAGAAGTACGTTTTATTTGTCATACATTTAAGTGCTTACGCGCCAAAACTATCGAGATAAGTAGACTAACGCTGTAGACATTTTACGTTTTTTTCTTCGCCATAACGCCGTTAACCCCAGATCCCCATCAGATGACCTCATTAGACGATCACATCTCTCTGACTGCTCTACAACTTTTCGCGACTGAAAATGGTCTCACAAAAATGGTGTAGACTAGGTTGTAGACTCGATTAAACTTAACTGAAAATGGTCTCACAAAAACGGTGTAGACTAGGTTGTAGACTCGATTATACTTAACTGAAAATGGTCTCACAAAAACGGTGTAGACTAGGTTGTAGACTCGATTAAACTTAACTGAAAATGGTCTCACAAAAATGGTGTAGACTAGGTTGTACACTCGATTAAACTTAACTGAAAATGGTCTCACAAAAATGGTGTAGACTAGGTTGTACACTCGATTAAACTTAACTGAAAATGGTCTCACAAAAACGGTGTAGACTAGGTTGTAGACTCGATTAAACTTAACTGAAAATGGTCTCACAAAAATGGTTAGACTAGGTTGTAGACTCGATTAAACTTAACTGAAAATGGTCTCACAAAAACGGTGTAGACTAGGTTGTAGACTCGATTAAACTTAACTGAAAATGGTCTCACAAAAATGGTTAGACTAGGTTGTAGACTCGATTAAACTTAACTGAAAATGGTCTCACAAAAACGGTGTAGACTAGGTTGTAGACTCGATTAAACTTAACTGAAAATGGTCTCACAAAAATGGTGTAGACTAGGTTGTACACTCGATTAAACTTAACTGAAAATGGTCTCACAAAAATGGTGTAGACTAGGTTGTACACTCGATTAAACTTAACTGAAAATGGTCTCACAAAAACGGTGTAGACTAGGTTGTACACTCGATTAAACTTAACTGAAAATGGTCTCACAAAAACGGTGTAGACTAGGTTGTAGACTCGATTAAACTTAACTGAAAATGGTCTCACAAAAATGGTTAGACTAGGTTGTAGACTCGATTAAACTTAATGAAAATGGTCTCACAAAAACGGTGTAGACTAGGTTGTAGACTCGATTAAACTTAACTGAAAATGGTCTCACAAAAATGGTTAGACTAGGTTGTACACTCGATTAAACTTAACTGAAAATGGCCTCACAAAAACGGTGTAGACTAGGTTGTAGACTCGATTAAACTTAACGGAAAATGGTCTCACAAAAACGGTGTAGACTAGGTTGTAGACTCGATTAAACTTAACTGAAAATGGTCTCACAAAAATGGTTAGACTAGGTTGTACACTCGATTAAACTTAACTGAAAATGGTCTCACAAAAATGGTGTAGACTAGGTTGTAGACTCGATTAAACTTAACTGAAAATGGTCTCACAAAAACGGTGTAGACTAGGTTGTAGACTCGATTAAACTTAACTGAAAATGGTTTCACAAAAACGGTGTAGACTAGGTTGTAGACTCGATTAAACTTACCTGAAAATGGTCTCACAAAAATGGTGTAGACTAGGTTGTAGACTCGATTAAACTTAGCTGAAAATGGTCTCACAAAAACGGCGTAGACTAGGTTGTAGACTCGATTAAACAAAATGGTCTCACAAAAATGGTGTAGACTAGGTTGTAGACTCGATTGAACTTGTCCCGTTAGGCACTCCCAGAGACGAACTCGTATACTCCCTCTGGACGTTCAGAAGGTGCTTCCATCCCCACCCCCCCTGCATTGTCATTCTCCTTCTGGGCCTTGGGGCCTTCTTTTGTCAATAAAAGACAACCTACAATATAACAACGCCCAAGAAGGAAGGACTTCTGCCTTTCTAGCACCTCCTGTTTAACCCGCTATGTCATTGGCTGGAGTAGCACGGCGCCCCATCGCATCTGTCTTACACACCTTGTGTGGCGCAAAGGGAAGAAAGACTGGTTTCAAGAACAGGAGCAAATATTACGCGTCGAAGTAAGACCGGGCGTCGAGCCAAAACGTTTTATTACTCCCGTATTGATACGGAGGTTATTTACGCTGCTAGATAGGTGTCGCTTACGACAATGGCCAATCTTTATGCGATGCGCAGAGGAGACGTGATTTTGTCATCTAAAACCTTGGTATCGCAATTACGAGCTGTTTACTGCGTCGTTCACGCGTCAATACGTTTAACCTCGCGCCTTTCTAAGGACTCGGCTACGGAGAGACATTTAGAAAGACGCGGAGCAAGATATCTAAGACGGGCACCAGCGGGTGGTGGTGCGGGCGACAGTTACATTGAATGTACAGTCATGGACAAAGTAAATGCGAGCACGAAAATATGAACTAGAACACGCAAAATTGAAGAGTACTGTTCGTGGAGGTCAAATAATGGCGCTCTATCGGACTATTTGGATAGCCACATTTCCCAACTTTGTTACTGTAATTAAAAAAAAAGCGTCAATTTGGCTTTCATTGAAAGAAACTGCGCCTTTTGTGTGTTCCGGTCGATATTTTCGCGTTTGTGTTTCATTTATCCAAGACTGTACTTGCGCATCTAGTTGTTTCGCTTCAAACCAGTAGCGGCTATTTATTGACTACACCGCGTTGTTGAGTGAAAGTGTTTTCTATGCAGCGCCCAAGATCTGTCTCCTCTTCGCATTTTTTTTTTTAGTTGTAGGTCTGCGTCTGCTGTTCATTGTTTCGGTGTTCCGTGCCTTCCCGGGCGAGTTGCAGAGTTAGCAAAGGTGCGGGAATAATTTTCACGCGTTCTGTGTCGATGACTAGCGCTTCCGCCGGTTGCTGTATCGCTCACCGGCATTCACGTGTCTCTGTCATGAAGTTACAGCAATGCCCACTCGACCGTTCCTCATCTTACACGCTCGCCCTTGCGATAGGATATCGCGAAAGTAAAACAATGGGTCGGGGTAAAAACGACGCAATGCGGGGCACTAGCGCGGCCACCGTATCCACTCGCGGGAAGAGACGACATGTTGACGCCGACGAAAGGAGAGCAGTCCGTTGTGTGCTTGTATCGGAACACAACGCCTATTCTTGAAGGACGAGCGACGAGTGGAGTGGAACAGGTCTACAGATAGCGGGCAGGGAAGGGCAGAGGAGCCGAGGCGCAGCGGCGGACATTCGTTTCGAGCACGTGCATGCGGCTGCGGAAGCTCGAAATAGCCCGCTGGAGCTAAACTGCTGTGGACGCGAAGTGGGCCACACATAGATGCCGCTGGAGAAAAAAGAAGCGTAGCAAAAGGACAGGACGCCACCCGGAAACAAAAGAATGTGGCGGAAGGAGCAGCCGCCGTGGCGAGAACGACCGCTGGCCGGTACGGAACACGTCGAGAAAAAGAAAGGAGAGAAAAGGCGGATGGCGCGAAGAGCAATCTTGCACGCACCGTGCAGAGGTAACCGCTGTCGGCGCTTCCCGCGCGAAACGCGTCATGCACACGTTCTTGCCGCACGAGGCTGGCACCTTCATGGCTTCGCGCCTAATTGAAGCAGCAGCGTGTGCAGGCGACAAGACCTGCTGTATTAACAACCTCCTCCCTCTTTCTTCCGTAACCCCCCTCCCCCCTATTGTCAACCTAAATGTGTTATTAATAATCGTGTATCGATATCGCCCTTATAAACTACAGGTCCGGCGATGAAGATCTTTCTCTTTTTTTCTGATGATGGATACAAAACATCCTAATTCGGCTGCCTAATATGTACCGGGTAAAACTCTAAGGAAGTAAGATGCATATACAGTTAGAGAAGATGCGAAGAAGAACGCAAAAGCGTTATGTGTGTCATCGGCGTAAGGCAGAAAGGAGATCTTGTACCCGCGGTGCGGTCAGCCGCGCCGCTGCGAAAAGGACCCCAACGGAAAGCGAAATTTGGAGGAGTTCGCGAGCCGCTCTCACTTGAGAGTTACGCGGTCGTTCTTCGGTCTGACCGTCAAACATTGCTTCCGCGTCTGAATGAGTCTGCATCGCAGGATAGTGCTATAGGTGCACGAACACCCATACACTTCCGGTAGTTTCCAAATACTTCGAAAACAAATTGAGGGGTATAATAGAACTTTCTAAGAATGTGGAAGCGCAAGTTATACCTCCTGTTGATTTGCTTCTTAACCGTCTGTTGAACCTTGCGGGCTCGCCCGTCACCGCTTGACTAGCCCCCTGGACATCACCCTCAGACACTCGTTCCGCTCGCTTGCCATCGCCAGGAGCCTCCTTTTGATCTGCTGTTGGACTTTCTGTTTAACTTTGAAGCCGAGCCCGTCACCACTTGGCCAGCCCCTGGGCAGCACCATCCGAAGCTCGTTTCGCTCGCGGATCGCTTGCCATCGCCGTTTTCCTGCGTTAGCTGCGCCACCCTGACGAATTCGTCAGAGCCCTCTTCTGACCCTTCTCCCGCACTGCTGTTTCAGGGCGCGCGATCTCCTCGGTTCGCTACTCGGTTCGCTACACTTCAACTTTTTTTTATCACCTATTTTCTTAACCTCACAACACGCCTGCTTGAAACATAAGAGATTTAAGGCTTTCGCCTTTAAAAAAAAGAGTTCGCAAGGCGTCGTTGAGCCTGGATCCACCCAGCAATCGTTCATCGGCTCTGATTTCCCGTGCAGCATCGTATCACAAAAGCGAAAGTTTTGCAACCTAAACACTCGGAGCAGGGATCACCGCTGAGAGAGAGAGAGAGAGAGAGAGAGAGAGAGAGAGAGAGAGAGAGAGAGAGAGAGAGAGAGAGAGAGAGAGAGAGAGAGAGAGAGAGAGAGAGACGTTTATTTGAGCTTTCTGAGGTGGGAGTGGTCCCCTAGCCCGGAAACCATGAGTTGAGCAGAAAGCCTTCCCTCTGGATGTCAGGAGTTGTTGTACGTCCAGATGGTCGCTGGTCACCAGGGCCTCCCACAGCTCAGGGATGAACAGAAAGGATTGGAGAGGCGGAAGTTTGGGATTGCGCTTACTTGGTACTTTAACATGAGGTAAAATTCCGGGTTGTGAACAGAGCTGGCATTCAGCAGAGTACTGACCTTGAAAACATGCGATGCAGGCGAACTGAGTGTTTCGGTTGCCGCTGCAATACTCTATTCACAGTGGCCTATCTAAAGACACGAAGCCTGGTGGTCCCAGTGTGTCCAGTCACAGCGCCCATACCGGAGACCTCGACTCGGCTACCGAGTATAGATCACGTAACAATTCATCTGGACCATGCCTACAACAGCAAATAAGGCTGTTGCCGCTGAGGAGGCTTGAAAACAACCTAAATTATTTCTGGCCCAACGATTTTTCATTCCAACAGACTCGAAGCCAGCTTTCGCGGTGTGCTGCTCCCACAAGCAGGCCGTGGAAGCGCTGTTAACGCGCACGCACGCAGGCTGTACTGAAGTCAGAACGGTTTATCCAAGGAGTCAGCCCCGGCGTCGTTTGTTCGGCAGTGAATAAAAGGAGCAGGTCAACGGGTTCATGGCGAGGCGGTGATGGTGGGACGAGAAATAAAAAAAAAAGTTCCGTGAGGCAGACTCGAGCGTGAGTAGAGGATGTAGGGCTACGCACGGTGAACATCGCTCGCAAGGGAGAAGCTGAACGGGCCCCTCACGTGGTCACGAGAAAGAGCCGTATCAAAGGCGGGTCGGTATCCCGCGGGGATCCGTTCGGCCTGGACTTTGCTCCGGCTTTTCTATGAGCGCAACTGAGCGCACTAATCAAGCAGCCGGAGGAGAAAATGCGATGGGGGCTGGCAGCACGGCGTCGTTTAGTTTTACGACGGACAATGTGAGTCACCCCTTGCTTCTCAAACCGTCACGCTGAAGACAGAAAAACAAAAAAAAAACACGAGGCAGATTTTTCGGCCTTGCATCTTGACTAGCATCGTTGCCCGCACGTGACTCGTACGCGCACACGCACCTATATAGGCGCGCTCCCACAGTCCTCTCATTCATATTCGACCGACTTTCTTCGGTGCAGCAGCTTACGCGGGAGCCGCAGAGGCCGCGAGTCACGCTGCTGTTCCTGACGGAGATTTCCCACTCGAACGGAAGAACAAAGATTGTTTTTCCTCCGTTCGACGGCCAACGCGCAGTAAGAGCGGGGGGCATTAATAATGAGCTTCCGAGCGGCGGCCGACGGCCATCCAAGGCAGAAAAGGAACACCGATCTGCTCGGGGCGGCAGAAACGCTGCCGGGAAGAAAGTGGACGGCGGCCGGCACTGTCGGACTTGTCCTTCGAGCGGCAGCGTCTCACTCTCTTCTTCGAACATTGCGGCGACTGGAAGGGCCTGTCATGGGGGCCCCTGGGAAGTACAGTAGCCCGCACGTATAACGGTTTTGTTCAGGTAGGTTACTACCAGAATCACGCGGCAGGACAGGCGTCCGGAGCTGCTGAGAGTATTATGCGGTACCAGGTTTGAATAAAAGTGGTGTACATGGTGGATATCTGGACAGATCATGGAGCAGAGAAGCTGTTATTGCATCCCCTCTACCTCACGCCGACTAGTAGCCCTCGGTACAAGCGGATTCCACGTGTAATTGTGCGTGCGTGCGTGCGTGCGTGTGTGCGTGTGTGTGTGGGTGTGTGTGTATAATGGCCTTAATGGGAATCGCGATGTTAGCCGCGCAAAGACGTCTAGCCTGCTACGCCAGATGACCACGACAAAAGGAGTCGACGACGACGACGCCGGTGATGATGATGATGATGATGATGATGATGATGATGATGATGAGCCGGCATTCCTAATTTATATAGACTATCCGATTTGATTGAGTTGATTAATTGTATAGGTTTAACGCGCCGACGCAACGCAGGTGATCAGGCGCGCCGTAGTGGAGGGCTACGGATTAAATTTGACCACCTGGGGATCTTTTACGTGCGCCGAAGTCTCGTACACACGGGCGTTTTTACTTTTCACCTCCATCAGAAAAACGGCCGCTGCGGCCGGGAATCGAACCCGCGGACTATCCGACTTGCAGGGACGTCATCAGAGCTTTCGGTGAGCGTGATGACCTCGAAAATAGCGTATAACGCGGGAAAAGGAGCGCGTAAATTGAACCCGCCGGGTGTACCGAGTCCCAACCGCATGTAGTGGTGTAAGCTTAGGGTCGATTTTGCAATGAGCCAACTGGTGCATGCAGCTCGGTCTTAGCTAACGCGTGGCAGGCGCCGCCGCGAAACAGCAGTTGGTCTTCCTGGAAGTTAGTCACTGCGCAGCTGGAGAGATGAGCGCTGTACGGACAAAGAATCCGTGCCGCCTGCGCTGAGCTAGAATCAGCCTTCTCGACACTGCGGACAAAACAACAACAACAAAAAAGAACTTTGGTCGTTACGCGTTTAAAACTCTGCTCTCAGAATTGGTGCCCCATCGTAATTAACACCGGTGTAGCTAGCGGGCTGTGCGCTCAGCGGCCGTTTTGGCAGCGTGCTGGGATACTAAAGTGCTCATGTTCTGGCTTCAGCCCACCACGAACGACTAGCCCATATTGACTTCCAGGAGTTGTTCTCCTCAGAAACTGTTTTAGCAAATAGAGGATGTGTTAGGTCTCTAATATTTCCTCGTCCCAGCCTATGAAAAATTACTTCGAGAGATGACGGTGATGGAAAGGAATGATTTAATTGAGAAATAAACCAGAGGGCACTTTTTTTTTCTCGCCCAAGTCGTGAGGACAGGCACACCAACGCCGTTGGCTGCGCTCTTTGCCCTGACAAAGGTTACGGGTTCACGGCAACTCACACACTTGACA
This sequence comes from Haemaphysalis longicornis, assembly GCF_048455015.1. Lineage (NCBI taxonomy): Eukaryota > Metazoa > Arthropoda > Arachnida > Ixodida > Ixodidae > Haemaphysalis > Haemaphysalis longicornis. The sequence continues at coordinate 179,933,306 of NW_027526295.1, forward strand.
AATTCAACGAGGTATTCGACAATCGCGTTCTTCAATAGGCATGGACAACAACCGTTGCGCGACCGTCTGAACCCTTCGGCCGAAGAGTCTTGACGCGAAGGCAAAGAGGCGCCCCCAATCACTACAAGGAGACGCTGAATTGAATTCTTCTCTCCCCGGGTGTTGAAGTCATTCGATTGGCCCCCTCGCTCCTTCTTCATACTTCCTTTTCTATTCAGACCAATAGGAACGACGAGAATACAATGAACGCTTCACAGATAACGACGCTTCTGGCAGGACCTGCTGTCTAAGCAGTGGCGACGCCGCTCTCTGGAGTGAGTAGCGGTGGGCGGAACGTTCTACAAACGCGCGCACGCTGGAACCGATTGTGTAAGGGCCCTGGCGTTGGCCCAAGACCGCACGTGCGCACGCGTGCTGCACAAAGGTGAAAGCGCGCTGGTTCACAGTGCCGCATCTCATTGATTGCCTGCCTTTTCATCTGCCTGCGTTTCCCCGCTGAATCGTCACTGCGTTACTCTGCCTCAATTTCGCGGTAGATTTCTACTCACGCTGTGAGCTGACACTGGACAACCAAGGGAGCACTCGCCCGTTGTTCTTTCTTGTTTTTTTTTTTTTTTTTCTGAATTCTCTCCTTTATTTGCCTCGAGCACGCGGAAACATGTAAGGAGAACTTCGTCGCAACCTTTTCTTCTCGCTTTTAATTTGGAGGTTTTACGTGCAAAAACTATGAGACATGCCGCAGTGGAGGGCTCCAAATTAACTTCAACCACCTGGAAATTTTTAACGCGGAACAAAGCCTCAACACACGGCTTTTTTTTTTTTTCCTTTTTCGTCTCCATCAAAAAAGCGGCCGCCGCGGTCGGGATTGAACCCGCGTTCTTGGGTTTGGCAGAGCAATGCTTTAGTCACTGGTATTCTGACAACTCTGTTTTAGGCTTTCCCCCTATTTGCGGTTGTTTGGCGCGAAATTTGAAGTTTTTCGGTGTATCTAATATTGCTGTGTGTTAAAATAACCTCTTTGAGGCCGGAATGGAGGTGAGTACGTTACCAAAGGCAAATTCGTCCAAAATAAACAAGGTTTAATTTTGTCCTCATAGTCCCTTGAAAGTATTTGACCTGCAGTCACAGACGGCTGAAGGCGGCGAGGCGATTGACATCGCCACCTGTCTTAACCTGGTCCTTCGCGGGAAGTATACGCTGCTTGCAGTCATAGAGTTTCATACTAATATACACTAGAGGGAAATCTGGCACCACTGTCTAGGGGAGCCCGCGCTTCAGCGAGCGTTCCGTCATGTACCGGATGCACGCACGTCCCACTTGTCCTTGACATGGCTCATGAACAGGCTGAAAAGTTGGCTCTGGCTGCGAAAAACCGTCACTATTACTGCAGAAGGTTCATCAAAATTGCTTTGTTATTATAAAATTGAACCTACAAAAAGAATAATTTGTCAGTGATTATGTAGAAGCTTCATGCACGATGAACAAGAAAAAATGTTACCCTTTTAGGTTGATTTTGGCTTCGAGACAAATAAACAAAGCCATATGGCTAGCTAAGCCAAGTAGGCGAGGAACGTCGCTAGCGGCAATGGCGCCACCCACGGTGGCCCGCGACTGCAGCGACAGATTTCCCTCTAGTATATATTCGTATGAAACTCTATGGCTTGCAATATACCCCAGGTCCAGTTCGTTCCAAATTCTTATTCCGCTTGTATATTCTATCATACTCATTACGACGGACTTACCCTGTCTTCCCGGTCGGAAACAGGGAAACGCAAATTGTGAAATTCTCAATTTGCCAGTCCTGGACAGTCCGCGGACAGTCCGAGGACTACTTTCGGCCTGAAGACGGAATACATATAAGAATTGAGCGCCGGAGTGCGTCCCGGGCATGCCCGCGGACGGTCCAGGACTCTAAATCGAGGAGGCCCCGTGATGCTAATGTTTATTCTACGTTAGACTAAAAAAAATTGACATATTTTCGCTCAACTGATGCCTTACGAGAGTTGTAAGACGGCTGCTTCAGAAATATAAGCCCCCCCCCCCCCCCCCCCCCCTTCCCCTTTCCTACGGGTTCAGCCTGTTCATCTTCCACGGCTGTGAGACGTCACCCCCGGGATTCACTGTACTGTTCCGTCAATCGTTATTCCCTGCCCGACCGGCGAGGCGATGCATACCGGTACTTTTCCAGAAGATTTTCCATCGGTTTTTTGGACGCTTTTGTTTTCACCTCCTGTTCTTCACGAAACGGCCAGCGGGTGTCCGCGGATCAGGCGCCCTGCTGCCAGCCGTATTTTAATTCCTCTCGGCACAGGATCGAGCACTGACGAACAAGGACACATCGCGCATTTAGCGGAATAAGAAAGGGGCAAAAAGGAATTAGGCGCTGTCTCGGGGAAATATAAAGAAAAAAAACGAGTTTTTAAGAAATGAACGTAGAGTCGTGTGCGCACGGCTGGACGCGTAGTCTGCCGTCGCCTCGGCCGCTGTCACTTGCGGCCACACCTAGCGGAGGACGGGCCCTGACCCGGAAATCTGTCGGACTTCGCCGTGGACGATCGCGAAAGCTCGCGTGGACACTCATTGAGAACGCCACGTTACCTATCGCCGCGAACGCGATCTGGGAATCTTTCTGTGTGATCTGTTTGTCGTTGTTGCTGTTGTTTTTACTCGATCTTAAACGTTTGTGCGGCTTGAGATTGGCCGGTGAGAGATGTTAATACGGCAACGGTCATCCTCAAGGTAAATTCTGCGCTAACACACCGAAATCAACTTGTGATGAGGTATGCCGGAAACTACGGCTGCGAATAAAATTTCGGACGAAACTTATCTTTAATTTCTAACTGGTTGAATATGATTAGTAGAGACCGGAACTTTAGGCAAAATGCCTATTTTTTATTCCAGTCCGTATCGAGCCTATTTAACATATAAGCATGAACTAAAGGAAGGGGAACATTTTAAGCAATAGTTGATTGTGCCTATACGTGCCTATTTTGAGGTTCGTGCCTATACAAGCTTTTAAGCGCCTATAAATGCCTTTTTTGTGCTGTCGAGTACAGACTTTGCCTCAATCAGTCGTATATCTCGATGGAAAAAAAGGAAATCTATTGTTGGACTGATGGGAATGCATGAGCATCTTGTCTCTCTCCATTGCTAACTTGAGGCCTCGCCCGATGCTCATTCCTTTCTCTTCAGACATCCGCCACGCAGAGTTTCTTTCACCCCACTCAGTAAAGCGTATAACCACAAAAATATCATCATCTTCTTCCTACACTATGCCAACCATGCTTAGCGTTCTAATAATCTCAGCGGTCTCGTTTTCTCGCTCTAGCAGCGGCTTTGGCTGCCTGTCTTTCCTTTTGTAGTCTGCCAGTATCGCCATTAGCCGCAGTATTTTTCATTTCTTCCTCGTTTGCCACCCTAAACTGGCTGCGTGCTCGATAATTATACAACGCGGGCAATCAGTGGCAGGAGTCACAGAGACCCGCCGAGACTCCCCGTGACTGACGGGCACGTCTGCAGAGGCAGCTGCCGCTCAGTCGCACTCCTGTTAAAGTATTCTTAGCACCGTCGCTCTCGTCACTCACGCAGCCGGCGATCTCTAAGCGCTATCTCACTTTACCGTTTTTGGGTTTATGTCGCTGGCTGTTTGACAGAGTGACGCGTAGCGACGGAAATATTACCCGAAATGCCCTATATATTGTTCGCGCAATAATACAGTGCTAACAGTGGCATAAATTGTTTTGTCACAGACAGGAGAACACGTGTTTTGAGGAATGGTCTCGTCGAATTTAGTCTGCAAGGCATGCAAGGTGAAAATAAAGAGTACGCGTTGTCCCCCAACCAGTCGGCGTGCAGCGAGTATAGAAAACAGTATGTTTGTGAATGGGGGTATGAAGTAATGAAAATGACGAGGCGCGCTGGCGTTGGAAATGGGTTCGCACTGGCTTGTTTGGAAGAAAACAAGAGAGCAATTGAAAACGTTGTATTTAGCATTTTTAAGGGTTTTTATTGAATGCTAGCGGCATAAAAAGATTCTTGCGGGTTCCGTCGGCGCGTCGTCTGCTAGCGCCCCCAACGATAGCGCGCAAGCGCCAGCCTGCGAGGGAGCCGGCCAATGGAAGCCCTACCTCTCAAGGCCAGGACGGTACTGCGGGAAAGCACAGCTACTCTCTCGGCAAGATGCGCAACATTGACTTTCACGCCTTTCCTTCTGCTTAAAAAATTGCAAATAAATCTGAACCCTTTCCCACTTATTTACCTCGGACGGGATTTCGAAAAGCCTTTCTAAACAATGCAAAACAATTACAAATTGCTCGCGAATCCCTCCCCCCCCCCCCCCCCCCCCCAAAAAAAAAAGGTCGGATTTGTTTGGTGTCGAGAATATTGCAGCGCAGATTGCACGCGGGCGAGGCTAGAGCGTGCCCTAGAGAGGCAGCGCGAGGCTAGCTTGTGGCAAGATTAAGAGAAAACCTATTGACCCTATCACTACAGCCAGCACGTCAGCGTAGTTGGCGTTTCTGCTCTCTCCGTAATCCGTCCGAAGCCTGCCGACGAATGCCGAAGATTAAGACGCCGAAAAGTGTCCTTATCCGGCAATGGACCAGTGGATCGCAGTGCTACACCGTCGACGGAGAAACAGTATTCTGCCAACCCTGCGGAAAGCAGGTGAGAATACAATACTTTCCACTTGATCTTAATTAACGATATCATGCACTTGACGTGAACACTGGACCAACCGTAAACGTGACGCCTCCAACAGTGCTTACGCTAAATTTATTCTGAATGCTCAGAACTTGCCAATAATGTGCGTTTTAAGAACTTTTTACGGTAACTGCTATTCATTGTTGTGCAATGTTTGCAACCTAATTCGGGAACTGGCTTCCTTATTGAAAATTTCCGGCACAGTGTTGGTCGGATTGTTGTATAAGCATCATGATTTTAAAAACGGTTACCTGCTATTGCGCAGCTGGCCAACTTCGCCATTCCTTGAGCTATTGTCAGGTTTACAACTCTACATGACTAAAAGCAAAAGTACACTAGCAACGTTTCACGTGCCTTACGCAATATCTTAGTTTTCGTTACTGTTTTCTTCGCGCAGGTACCCTGTGAAAAAAAGTTCCACTTGCAGCAGCATGAAAGAACAGCACTGCATCAAGCCAATGCTCTGCGCAACCAGCCGTCGACATCAAGACAATCGTTCCTGGCTGAAAGTATTGCTCAAGGAAAAAAAAGTGAATTCAGCGCTGACCTGTGCGAAGCATTAGTCGCTGCTAACATCCCTTGGGCGAAAATCGAAAACAAGACTTTCAAGAATTTCTTGCAAAAGTACTGCAAACAAAAGGTACCATCAGAGTCGACTCTTCGCAAGGAGTACCTGCGACCACTGTACGAGAAGACGCTACAAGAAATTAGAAGAGAAATCGGTGAATTCCACATTTGGATTTCTGTGGACGAGACGACAGATGTCACCGGACGAGTACTCGGTCACTTTGTAGTCGGAAAGCTTGACGCAGAAGAGAAAACAACACCCTTCCTGGTTTGCTCAAAAGAGCTAGAAAAAACTAGCGGAGAGACCATCGCCCGCTTCGTGAACTCGTCATTGAAGCTTCTGTACCCCTCCGGAGCCCACGACGACCGAGTACTGCTGCTCTACACAGATGCAGCAGCTTATATGCTTAAGGCTGGTGCACTTCTCAAGGTTTTTTACCCAGAACTATTGCACGTCACTTGTCTTGCTCACGGGATTCATCGGGTGTGTGAAGAGCTACGAAAGTCGTTCAGTTCGGTCAACGAACTGATAGCTGTAGGGAAGGCGGTGTTCCTCAAGGCTCCTTCCCGCGTTCGTGCTTTCAGGGAGCAGCTGCCGGGTGTACCTCTTCCACCGGAGCCTGTTGTTACCCGCTGGGGAACTTGGCTGACGGCAGTGGAATACTACAACCAACACTTAAACGGTGTCAAGGCTGTTGTAAGCAGCTTTGCTGAAGATGAGAGTGTCGCCGTGAGAAGGGCCCAGAAGGTTCTACATGATGTTACACTTGCATGTGACTTGGCCTATTTGTGTGCCCATTTCACGTTCTTGGCAACAACAATACAGAAACTTGAAAGTTCGGGCACAACGCTGACTGAAAATATTCAGCTGATTTTGGACGCACAGGAAAGGTTCGCTAGTGCTCCCAGGGGACCGGTTGCTGACAGAGCTATAGAGAAGCTTAAGTCTGTGTTGGACAGAAATCCCGGATTTTCGACGCTGACGGAACTGTCTGAGGTTTTGAGCGGCGGACATACCGCGATTCCAGATGGAATCAAAACATCCAACGTGCCAAAGTACAAGTACGCTCCGCTAACCTCAGTGGATGTGGAGCGTTCTTTCTCTGCGTACAAGACGATATTGACTGACAGAAGGCACAACTTCAAGCCCGAAAACCTGGAGATGGTGCTTGTTTGCCACTGCTTCCACAGCCTTTCGCACAGTGTTGCGTCACCCTAGATATCTTGAAATCGTCACCCTTGAGTGTTTTATGAAGAAAATAAAATTGCATTTTCAAAATACCGATGTTTGTAGCCTGTGTTTACTCTAAACCGAAAAATTGCACTGAAATACGCCGCCTCGGTAAATATTATTCGAGCCTATATATGCCTATATGGTAGTACTTAGTGCCTATATATGCCTAAATTTCAATTTTGAGCGCCTTCAATAGGCGCCTAAAACCCGTTTTTTTAGTGCCTAAACTTCCGGTCTCTAATGATTAGTATATGTTTCCTTGAAGTTCAAATTGGCGGCCTGGGCTATAAGCTTACCGTACTGGGTGGTGAGAAGGTGATTCAAACCATCTGGTGTTCAAAGTTTGGCGTTTATTTTTGTAATGTATCAACACATCTTCCTTGTCACATGTATTGAACCCCTGATATGTTCCTCGTTCTTGACTTGGATGAAAAAAAAAAAATGTGAAATTTTTTGTATGGATCCAAAACTAGCCTTGGGGCTGTGGATCCAGATGCTAATCGCAGCACTCGTATATATGAAAATTTCTGAAAAATAAACCTTCCTCTTCTTCTTCTTCTTCAAAATGGGCCGACATCTGGGCACATGGGTGCTATCGCTTTCGCTTCCTCCAGAAAAGCAGCCACATTGGCCGGCAAGTGCTTCGTTGTTCACAGTTATACCAGAGTCCTTCAATGTAAAGCATTGAAGGACTCTGGTTATACACATGCGTCTATAAACTTGAAACGTGCAGGCTCGGCGGGCGCTCGAAGCTTTCCATTGTGCGAAACACTATTCCGTTCGTTCCGATTGCGACCACTGTGAGAGCGTATCCGGTTGGCGTGTTATGGAGACCAGACACTTTGCGTCTCCAATGTGTGTGCGTGCTTCGGATTTCTTTTCGCGGGATATGGTTCCTTGTTCGATCGCATTTGTGAGCAACTAGGGAGTGCAAGTTGTGCCAAGTGAGCTAAAAACGAATGAGATGTCAGAGCTTCATTAACAACTCGTCTACTTTGTTGGCATAACCCCCATTCCCTGCGTTGTCCCGAACTAAACCGTTTTCGCACCGTTCCAGGCATTGAAAGAAAGATTTCGGTATGAATTACAATTGGGAAGAAAGGATAATACAGTGCATGAAAGGCGGGGAAGTTAACCAGGTTACATGTCTGGTCGGCTACCCTACGCATGGGAAGTGTGAAAGGAGGATTTAAAGAGAAAGAAAGGGTATTGAAAAGAAGGGGAATAAAGCTTGAGGAGTGATTAAGAAAATAAAAATTAAAGGTAACTACAAAAGCAAAACAATGGGTGATAATAAAGCCTAAACTGAACAGGTAAACTAACCAGATGACCGAATGAAAAATGGTACACGGTGTCTCTACAATCGTTCAGGCAAGCCTGTGTCCTTTAAAAAAAAACGAAGTAATGCTTTCTTGGCCTTTTGGGACTGGGATGCGCAGTGCCTGTGACACAAAGCACGTTAACTTGACTTTGTCATTAGACGCTTACTCGACTTTCAAAATCGACACTAGGCCACTGCGTCACATTTTTGTCACTTCTTCATCCTGAGAGCAGATTATTTAATCGCAGGATTGCGTTAGGGACGCAATAAATTGGCATACGACAGGGTAATCTAATTGTGCTCACGCAACGCAGCTCACAGTGTGTTCGAATCTTCTCAAGTTTCAAAGAGGGAAAAGGCCTGGTCTACAAGCCTATAGCTGTATCCGTTAATGATCAGCGTCTGCACGCGTGCCAACAATTGCTGCACACACACGGCTCAGGCCTGTCCGGCACCATGATCCAAGCGAGGCCTGGAACCATCGTATACAGGTTGCTCATCTTCGCTGATAAGTTTCATTAGTGGCTTGCACGTCCATCTCTCGACGGGGCAGCACGCACCGTTGCGGCGCAAAGCAAGATGCTGGAAATTACAGGGCACCCGTGAAACCCCGTGGTCGGCGTTCGTCCGGCCACGCCAGCGTTGACGCAAGGCGTGTGAGCCTCAAGGTTGGGGGCTCAAAGTAACCGTGAAATTTCGGCCACGCCGTCGAACTATGCGAATAGAGAGGCACACTCTTGCTCCGCTGTTGCGCATTATGAAATGCGACGAGGCGTCTGAAAAAGACAAAGAGGAAGAGAAGGAGGATGAGCAAAAGAAAAAGAAAAGGACGAGCGAGGGAGCGGCATTAAGTCACAAAGGCGGCGGCGGGATGAGACCGTGTGCACCGTATGCACGGAGTCACGCTCGGATGCTTGATTCGCTTCCTCTTGGAGAGTTACGTGATTGTGCCCGCACGCGGTCGGCTTGTTACGCATAACGCGGTGCGTGCTGTGGCCATCGAGCGTGTTTCACTAATTTTCCTCGTAATTTCGGACTTACGGAGCCATCTTTTTCAAATGCGCGCGGGGTTTTCACGAACGAGCCGCGGGGATAAGTACAAAGGAGCGGTCTATTGTTTTTTCATTTCCCGAAGTCACGGTGTGTCACATTTGCTACAGTCCCGTCGCAGGAAGCACTTCCACTAGCGGCTGCTTTCGTCGGCGGTATAGTCCTTGCGACGGTCTGCACTGGTATAAGTCCTCCAAGCTGCGCCTATGTGCTGGAGTGATTCTCGCCGTCAACCCACTGTTGTTTCTTTTTGCGGTCTCTACAAGCCTTTGCGCATTTATAGGTGGTTTACGATTCCGCCGTGGAGGTTCCCGTTTGGGACTCGCTATCTTCCTTATGCTCTACATGCCCCTTCTTGCGCTGGCCGCGATCGAAAAGGTCTGCCTGAGGTGGTGATGAAGATCTACGTTCCGAGCATTGCCTCTTTGGTTGGCTGTAGACCCAACAGTAATCAGCACCTGGTACGGGAACTATAGGGGCACGTACAGGCAAGAAGCGCCAAAATTACACGGTGGCGCCCACGTCACAAATCACGCCCTTCCACCTCTCATCAACCTTTCTGGCCCTCCGTGCATAGATATAGCGCAGTCCTGACCGTAGTCGGCACTCGTAACGGTTGACGCGCAGATTGTTATGTGCGCCATCAATCCGCGATTCTCAGATAGGTCGGCTGAGAACCAGTCTCACGGAGGCAACCAAGGGATAAATCCGGAAGCGAGCGCTCGTATAATGGGAGAGGCACTGCGGGTGAAGTCCCCTTCGCAATTACGCTGCAGCCATAAAGACAGGAACCCAGCCGCCTTGTGACTGTGCGGGCTGGGGCTGAATAAGTAGACAGGGGGACGTGACATGCGCCGGAACGGCGCGTCAGAGCCACGTATATATCAACGCTGCATGCCGCTATGCGGATATTCTAAGTCACCGACATATATGTCGTCTCGAAGAAGTTTTGTATTATAGGTTAGACAGCTGCGCTACTGGAAATCAGATCGGCTTGATTCCTGCAGCTTTTCTTCCATATATATGTGCCTCTTCCTTTTTAACGGGTGGTTATTCAGAATGCTGAAATTCGGTGTCTATTTATTTAGTATTCTGACGTCCTGGCCTCATTATTTTAGGTGTTTACAGTGAAACCTCGTTAAATAGAATTAGAATTAGAAGCTCCATGGGCGCATCTAATTGAAAGACCATTTAATTCGAACGCGAGTGGGTTCCGCTACGAATAATTCGAACTACGCGCCCCTGCCCCTGCGGCTTGGCGCCTGGTGCACGACCAGAGAAACGGACCCGCTGTGCGAGGCTGCGAGGCTGCGCCGAGGCTGCGTCGCCTCGGGAACCGACAGAAGAACGGAGAGAGAATATAAAATCGGGTAAAACCAATCGAAAACCATTATGGCGGACGTTTCGGAAGACTGCGGACTGCGTCGAAGTATACTCGAGTGCAGTATAGTGTGGGGCGCGCTGACAGGTATCTCATGCCAGGAGCGCAGAACCTGTCGCTGCCAGTTACTCCGAAGAGGGGACGGAGGAGGCACCAGTGCGGCCGCGTGCCAGAAACGCATGACCGGATCGAATGCCTCCCGTCTCTCCTCCAGTTTCGAACAAGGCAAAGATGAGGCCTTCCGCTACATTCGCTAGAGAGAGAGAGAGAGAGAGTAAATGTTTATTGAAAAGAAGAAGAGGTCGGCCTGAGAAACTGATCTTGGGCCTGCTACTTCCCTCTGGGGGGGAGGGAAGAAAGAGAAAGGAATGAATATGGGAGGTAGGGGAAATGACAGTGAAAGCGACAAATGAACTATGTACAAGCAGCAAAACCAATGAACGTCTCACATACAACGGGGCGCTGAATCACATGACTACACTTCACTTTTCAGCGCATGACTATCGTCCATGAAAAAGAAAAAAAAACTACTCAGACATTATTTCGCAGTCTGTTCAATTTTGTCGCAACCTAGAGCCGAGAATCCAGAGAGGAATCACCAAAAAATGTAATTAGTGTTTTAATGGCTAGGCTTTGTTACCTGTTGTCAGCTAGTTGGACAAAAAAGTGCTGGCTATCGCATTCAAGGACAAAATACATGCAGATTGCGACAACCGTCTTTTTCAAGCATTAAATTGCTTACATGCCCTACTGCTCCAAAATCGCAGTGTACTGTAGTTATTTTTCACTTTCATCAATTTGAACTTTCATTAATTCGAACTGAGGTGGCTTCCCTTGCGATTCGAATAAACGAGCTTTTACTGTATAGTGTTCGGTAAAATGCACGAGTGTTGCGTTTTCTGTACCTGGCACTAACTTAATGGAAACCGCGGATAACGCTTCAAAAATTTCGAACAGAAAAGATTTTAGTGGTCACGCACAATGCTGTCACATCATTCTGTCTTCGTCGCATAGTACACAGCCCGTTTTAGTGGTTTACTCCCAGCAGTGCCATCACGCTCCCAATAGAAGCGCTAGAACAGGCACGCGGAGCACGTGTGACAAGCATACCTTCACCCGGAAATCAGTTGACATTCGTACAGCATTTCAGTGGCCTCTGCTGGCTGACCAGGGAATATACATATTCACATATTCACCAACGAAAGAGGCACCGACAAGGAACAATGTATAAGGCAACCTACCTATGTGCATCCCCTCGTACTGACCATCACGCGCCTAGGATCAACGTCTTCAAATATACCTTTTCTTTTCAAGGGCTACGCACGAGTGGAACAGCATTCCAGATAAAAATGTCTCTACGCCTTCCTCATCTTTTGTTAGAAATTTTCGCAATATTGTAACGTGGCGGCAGGACACAGATGAGACGAACGTTGCGATGGGGTGAAGCGATCTATTCACATTTTGTACAGTGCGGCCATGACAGAGCTCGCGCAAGGTTCGCGCCAGGCACTTCGTCGTCGTCGTCGTCATCGTCGTTGGTTCAAGGAGCTGTCAGGCATTGTCCACCTTAGTCCCGTAACATCACCCCCCGGTTCGAGGACGACCGACCCGGCCGTGGCCGAGGCAACGCGAGGATTGCGATGAAGATGAGCGATGCGATGACAAGGTAGAGTGAAGATGTGCCTGCCGCCACCGATGACGATGATGCACGTGATGGTGCCTGGCCCCGCAAAAGCGATGTCTTGAAGACCGAAGCGAACCGTCGGAGGAACTCGAACCACGTCGGACGAGAGGGCTGGGGACGCGGCTTCTGTTCTTTTGGTCTCGGCATGTAGCGGCTCGTCTTCATCGGCTGGTCACGGGCTGGTGTCACGCGGCGGGGGGCGTGGTCGAATGCTCGTCGCAGTGGGCTGGGGCTGCCCGACACAGCCGACGTTTCCTCGACGATTCCGCCCGGGCCGAGACGATGCGATGAGGAGGCCAGGATGGGGATGACACCGCACAGTCCACCAAAATGTAACGTGGTGGCAGGACACAGATGAGACGAACGATGCGATGGGGTGAAGCGATCTATTCACATTATGTACAGTGCGGCCATGACAGAGCTAGCGCAAGGTTCGCGCCAGGCACTTCGTCGTCGTCGTCGTCATCGTCGTTGGTTCAAGGAGCAGTCAGGCATTGTCCACCTTAGTCCCGTAACAATATTTTTGTTAAAATGATGGTTACTGTACGTTTGTGGCGCGTTCCGCAGTTTCTGCTGCTTTTTTGCTGCTCTGTATAACGAGTAGCACTTTTCACTCTTTATTTTTTTCTTTGTTTTGTATTTAATGCCATATTTGCTACAATATAAACCCGTAGAAGAACGCCGAGGGAGTCAAGGAAGGAGGCCATCGTCGATAGAAAGCAAATATATTTACACTGTTTACATAGAATCCTGCAGTGCACAGCCATCTTGTCGCCTCGCCTAGTCGTCCCCGTCTTCATCGCTTATGCATCTGTCGAGCTCGCGCATGCGTCATATTTGTCTTTGTCAAATATTTCCAACAAAACTAACTTTGTTGTTCCAATCATATAGCCTTCTATTAGCAGCAATTGTCATCAATATGTCGACTGTATTGTATTCCTTCGCTCCCCCCCCCCCCCCCCTCCCCCCCCGCCCCTACAATAATGCTCGGAAGGGCGGTGTAGGTACCTGTACAGGTAAATAAACTAAAAGTTTTCGCGCGTTCAGCCTTGTGAGTGGTGTAGAGACTGGGTATTTAGAGGGCCGCCGCAGGCGCCATAATTCGGATCGCGATAGCGCGGCTCCGTCTATGTATCGGCGGCGGCAGACAGAAGAGGGACCCTGAACTCAATCGGCGATACTGAGTTGCGCGTATGCACTGCCGCCGCGCGTACACTGCCCGCGAGCCCCGCTACCCGTTTAGCCCACCGGGACATGAAGCAAACCACGGCAGGGGCAGACTAACAATTACAGCGGCTCTCATGTCCGATTGCTTTTCCTCCTGAGACGCGGCTCCTCTACTTTCTTTGTTTCTCCCTCTCTCCTTTCTCTCTCCTCCTTGCCCAGTGATTCTGTTCCACTGAGTGCCTGCAGCGCCCAACGCGTGTTGGGTCCATCCCGTCGCTTACGTAGTTTTTTTAATGTAGCTACACGTGATACAATGCACACTGGCGCATCTTTTGTACACGAAGCCGCGAGAGCGCATGCGTGCATGTCTTGCTTCTTGTCCGGACTCCTGACGGATGGCCCCGTGATGGGCGAAAGCGGATCCGTGAACGTGAGTCACGCATCCTGCAGCAGCTCCACCGTACATACAAAGAGAACATTACGCTGGGCAGTCGCTAACAGTTTTGGGAGTTCTTAATGACGAGCCAGTGACCATAAAGAGCCCGGCGTCATGCAAATGCGGAGTGGCAGATGAAGGATGTGCACCGCCTATTGGCGTGAACGCGGCGGCGACAAATTAGGCGTGGTCGTATACCCACCAGAGGGTGCATAGTGGAAGTTCGTGCTCGGTCTAGCATGGCAGGACTGCCGACCGTGGTGGCATCGCTCGAAAAGCTAAATGCACGAAAGCCTGGACGGATATGAAAAGGAAGACTCTGGTGTGCACCGACGTTGGGGAGGCGGTCATTTTAGTCACCGTCTTTGGAAACGTTGCGGGAACAAACTTTAGAAACAAGAAGCAACAGCTGCAGCCGGGCTAAAATTACGGGAGCAGGTTGCTGCGGTTTTGTACACATTTTTATTTGCTCTTTCCTAGGAGAGAAACACGTGCTGAAATGACGGTTATAATATTGTCGTGCACAGGATGCGACCAAGCGATAAATGCGAGAAAAGAAATTAACCCATGTGTGAGCCAAGAACCCCCACAAAACGAACTGATTTTGTTGCACTTACGCATAAAAGAGGTGCAGGAATGCTGCGCGCTAACTGGGTCATTCCTTGATAACTGTCGTGATGCCGTGGTCGACACACAAGACATCCCGGTGCATGTCCAGCCACAATCTTCACAATCTTTTTACGACAGCTGATTACTGGAAATGTGAGCTAAGCAGTCTGTATGTGACACATTTCAGAAATTACGACCACGCCAGTTCCTGCCCACCAGGCAACAGCCTCAGCCATATCTGCCCGTAGCGCGACTGTGGAGAACACTTTTCATGATGTATTGCCACACTAGAGAGCACTGTGTCGATTACAAGTATTACTAATATTGATCACAAGTATTACTAATATAAAGTTGGCGCTGTGCCTTAACTCCTTGGATTTTAGACGAAAGATAACACGCCCCTGCCTGTTTCACAAACTGTATTTCATTTTTTCTGATTTACATGGCTCCCTGCTTCTTCCACCAAGTCGAAGTTTACGCCGTCTTTTCAATTACTTGAGTGTTCAAAATTTAAAAGGTTCGACAAACCCTTTTAACAAATTATTCCTTTCATTAACGAGTGATGATTGGAATCGGCTTCCAAATCTAATAGTCAACGAACGCCACCCTTTAAAGTTTAAGGCATTACTTGAAACCCATATCGAAACCGTACCGTCGTAATGTATGTATATTAGTTGTGTAATCAGTTGTGCTTTTTTTGTGCTGTAAAACTACTTAGACATTCTTCAGGCATTGGTTATTAATTGTGTAACCAGTTGTATTATTATTGTTGCACTGCAATCCCACTTTTCGAATTCTATTTTGCTTTGTGTTATTGGTCGGCAAATGCCTTTGTGTATGCTTTGTTCGAACCCCCCCCCCCCTTTATGTAACATCCCGCCAGCGTATTTCCAAACGCTTTGCCGCACAGAGCACCCACGTGACATGTCTGTTTACGGGACACAAAACGGTAATTAAACGTCGTCATTGGCTGCGCCCCTAACCTAAAGCGACCTAAAACATACCGAATCACTATTATTAACAAAAACAACCCGTACACTTGAGTGTAGAAAAAAAATTAGAAAAAAGAAGTTAGTCAATGAAAAAGAAAAACTAAGGGATAAACCTGCTGGGGCTCAGAACCAAAGCCTTCAGCGCCAGTACTCAGTACTCTACATCAAGGCCACAGAGCCTGAACGGTGGGCTCCTGTTAGCAGGCGCTCAAAAGAATAGCGCGCGCAGTGACATCACACGTCACGTGGGTGCTCTGTGCAGCGAAGCGTTTGGAATCAAGCACCCCCGTCAGGGGCCCTTAAGGGTAAATAAATGAAGATGACGATTCTGCGCAAAGAGAATAAACAAAAAGAAACGAACAACAACACAAGCAACGCGGAGTCGCTGCAAAGATTACTCATCCGCAATAGTAAGGTTCTATTTTTTAGCACCCTAACACGAGGGCTCGATCCCGGTCACGGTGGGTGCTTTCCAGAGGCAGGTGAAAAGCGATAACGCCTCTGTGTCGAGATTTTGGCGTACGTTAGATCCCAAGGTGGTCAAAATTAATCCGGAGCTTTCCAGTACGGCGCGCCTCGTAACCCACGTGTAGCTTCGGCGTGTTACACCCCCAAAATATGATTTTTTTTTCGAAACTTATTTTTGTGGTCTTTTAGTGACTATGGTTATTCATTAACACAGTAATTTGGAGAGAAATTGTAACAGCAAATTCTTCAATTAATGTACGGGCATAAATTTTGTAGGAGTGTAAGAACTTCCTTCCTTCTTTCAATAAAAAATGGAGAACGCGAAGATGGTACAGTTCGTTTCAATTAAAATATACCTACAAATAACCTAACCTGTCGTTAGATCGTGCACAAAAAATAACATGCCGTAATCGCATGCTACAGAACCGAATATTCGCCGCTCTGGTTCAGTGACACACGCGCACAAATAAATGCACACAAAAAGAATTTCCGCGTGCTCTGCATAGTGCGACCGCGCTAAAAGAATACGCGTGCAGTTATCGACATTATGAAGGGCTATCGGGCGTGTCCCCATCGCTTAAACTTCAGCCGTCAGCGGAAATATTGCCGTCAAACTCGGCGAGCGCGTCAAGTGGCGGCCGGTTTCACGCTCTCGACGAAGGGGGTCGAACCACCAGCCCCCAATCAATCTTTTCCGTCATTCTCACACCCTCGGCAGCGCCACATTTCTCCCGGGCGCTTTCTTCTTTGTTCTTGCGATCTGATTGCCTTTCATAAAGACGTAAAAAGCTTGCCCCGTCCAGTTTGTCTTTTCTTTATCCTCTTCCTATTTCCCGTTGCTTCAAGCCTAGCCCTGGGTGTACTGCAGCACCGGAAAGTTGGGAAGGTCGATGAGTACAGGGCGGCCTAAAAAGGTGCCCTCTCGCAATCACCCCCTCCCCCACTCAGAGCCACTTCCAACTCTCCCTGCCTGACCAGAGAGCCGGCCAGGTTCGATTCGAGAGGGGGGACCGGACGGTACTGCAGCCACTGCTCTGCGGTTGAGTGATGTTTCTAGGGCAAGGTCTTCTTGCGACCGCAGCTCCTTGAACTCACCGGCTTCCAACGTCCCTCTCTGTCTCTCTTATTTTCATCGTTTGGATTTTACTCCTAAATCATTTTTTAGTGAGGGCAGAGATTTGCATCTCGGTAAGGGGGGGGGGGGGGGGGGGGCAGGGAACGCACGTGGCTACGATCTGCGAGAAAGAGCGCGATTTTTCGACTGTCCGTCTAAGCGTGAACTGCGCGCGCGCGGAGGTGTGCATAAGGGCGGAATATGAACGAAATCGGAAAAGAATCCTGCTTCTCGACGAACGTCGTTTGCGGCTGAAACACACACAAAAAAAAAAGGGGGGGGGGGGGGGGAACTGCGGTTAGTTTTACGCGCGGTCGAATACGCGCGGTAGCCGTAAACAAGCGTATCACTTCTCTCAGACGCTGTCAAAGTCGCCCACCCGTTTGACTTCATTAAGGGCGACACCGCTGGAGCGAGGGCCGAGAACGTGAAACAACGTTGCGTGAAACGGCGTGCTCGCTCCCCGTGCAAGGAATGCAACTTACTCCACGGCTGAGATCAGAAAGTCAAATTGCCACCGTAACACGCGCGAGCAGGGTTCAGAGAGGTCGGCGGAGGCGCGGGAGAAGAAAGGAAGAAAGAAAGAAAGAAGGAAGGAAGGAAGGAAAGAAAGAGTAAAGAAATAAATAAGGAAAGCAAGAAAGAAGGGAAGGGAGGAGAGAAAGAAAGGAAGAAGGAAAGGCAGAAAGAGAAACGAAAATACGAAGGAAGAAGGAAGGAAGAAAGAAAGAAGGAATGAATGAAGAAAAAAAGAAAAAAAAAAGAAAGAAAGAAGAAAGGAAAGAAAGAAAGAGCAGCGAGGCTGGATTTTTGCGGGTGAACTTGCAGGCGCTCGAGCGGCAAGGTTAGACCTTTACGTTAACACACACGAGATGCGGTCACAAACGAACAATAGCTAGCGAGTACTGCGAAACAAGGGTGGTTATCCCACACACGATGGGCCTAACGAACGAACAAAGGACGACTCTCCGTGCGGGAGGAACGTCATACCCCGTCCCCTAGGAGTCAAGTGTCTACGACGGCGGGCTTCTGGGGGGTCGCTGGGGTGCGCTCGGCCTCGGTCGGCGCTGAGCATCCTTTCACATGACCCTTGACCTTTGGTTCGTACTCGATCGCGGCCTTCTTCAGACGAAAGCGTCTTACTTTTTTGTTTGGGCGTGCCCGGGCGATCGTAATCCGCAGCGCAAATAAATTTCGGAAGTGTGTAAAGAAAAGCCTGAAATGTCGAATACTGCGCCCGAATTCATAGTGCTGGTCTACTAAGCTGACATCCACAAAGCCGCATGCCGGCATTGTAAATAGGTCGTTCCTGAGCCGTGGAAGCGAGTACTTTTAAGGAACGTGGCAGATCATAATCGAAGGCAGAATGTTAGTTTCTCCGCTCTGCAAGCTTATGTGGCGCACCTTGCAGAGGAACATCTCTGCAGTTATACTCGTCCAGTGGTTCTTCTGCAGAGCAAGAGGGAAGCGTCTCTCTGGCTTTCCAAGCAAGCGCGAAATGCCGCACACATTTCCGCGCGAAGAACGCATGCCCAGCGCTGCATGCGCGTGGATGTTTGAAACCTTTGTGTTGAAACCAAAGCCTGAGCTTTTCCCTCTCGCGTGCGGGGGCCCGCAGCTGACATAGCCTGGAACTATGCGATATTTTCGTCACAGTCAAGATGGATAAGCGATTCTGCTGCCCACGCCGCAAGCGCGCTGCTCGAAAGTGCAGCTGGTCGGTTGCGCGCTCGCGGCGCATGCAGCAAAGCGGCAACGGCGGCAGAGAGGCGGCGTCACCCCAGACAGAAAAGCAGGCCATATCAGAGCCTGCCTTACTGTTGCGTGAAACAGACAACACAACTGCTCCCTGGTATGAATAATCTTTAAAAAAGAAAAGACGATGGGGTGAATGCCCTATATGCGTGAATATATGGCTAAGAAAATGGCCTTGCCAAGAAATTGGGGAAGAAAAAATTTTTCAGCCTGTTTTTTTTCTAGATAGGACTCGACTACGTTGGCAGCGGCTAGCATGAGGCTGGTGGCACCAACGTGAACCCCAAACGCGATGCGGGCTAAAGAGTCACCTTCGAATTGAAAGCAGGTCTTATGACTTCTTGCTTTGGGTGATGTATATGTACTGCCGATGACACCTCTTTCTAGCTCCAACAGATCAAGAAATGCCAATCTACCAAGAGATGCAGACCTGATTTAGCTCGGGAAAAAAAGCGCAGTAGAGGGAGGAACGCCCAGACCTTCCATTCAAAGGATACCGGCTAAGCCGGTGCGCCAAGACCCAAAGTTATCAATTGAAATCCATAACCGAGTAGCGGCTTTGTAGGTTAGTGAACAGGTGATTGGCGTGGCATAGGGTATGCGATTCAGCCGCAAGACAGACAGCGTTAGGGAAGCAGTTTGCAGGCATATGCTCTCTATAGGGCGCGTTAGTTATAAGAACACACGGACAAAAAATGAAGAACAAAAAAAAAGAAGAAAACAGAAACGTGTTCCCTTAGTCTATGATAAAGTTAGTTAAAATTCATATTTACTCTGCTAAGCGATGTGCGTCAAAGTAATCTCTTTATTCCGTTTATCCAGTTTCCCTTTAGTAGCTTCGGGTGAAGGACCGTTCACCATACGGCGCGCTGTTTCCTATTCTGCTCTTGTAAAATATGCGTTTGCAGCTTGTAATATTTTGTTCCCGTTAGCTTCCAACTATTTATTTCTAGGCAGTCTCCTAATTCATCTGAAACCGTGCACGCGAACAGCGTAGTTAAGAGTATCAATTTTTTATTTCAGGTTGTCAAGTCGCACACTAGGGGGACTGCCCCTGAGACGGCAGCAGAGAACGTAGAACAATGTGTTCGTGGAAACAAATCCAAGAGATAGATCGAAACGACAAGTCAGTGGTCGAAACTCGCAGTGACGGAAACTCACCGAGACTCAGAGGCCAACGCATTCTGCTTTCCGGAGTAGTGAAGTCTTCTACAGGCAGGCAACAAGAAATAATATATTGACATTTATAAACACTCGTGAGAAACCCTAAATTGATAAAGGTTACTAACGAGAGAGAGAGAGAGAGAGAGAGAGAGAGAGAGAGAGAGAGAGAGAGAGAGAGAGAGAGAGAGAGAGAGAGAGAGAGAGAGAGAGAGAGAGAGAGAGAGCTTAAAGCTTGTAAAGAGCTGCATTTGTGTGACCTACGCTCCGCGAGCAGCTGCAAACGGGCTATTATGTTGACAAACGCGAACGCGTGTAGTCAAGTGGACGATCAATTAAGCCGTGACAGCCCGCAAGTTCCCCACTGTCCGTCTTAAGCGACTCGAGCGTGTGTTATTTGGCGTGGAGAAACCAGGTCAGTTCTTGTAAAAGAGCATTGTTCAGATGAAAAAGAAGAAAAGGGACAAGAAGTCGGATGATAAAAACAGAGATTTGGTTTCTTCTCACTTGAGGGAGTGGGTGAATATTTTAAACGCACACTTTTCCGCTGTGAACCAGCTCCATGCTCGGGGCTGCGAGTACCATCACCGTTCACCTTCTTGCATCCTTATTAGGTAATCTTTATGGGACTAAACTTAAAGCTTTTAAGCAAACTATACTAAAGTCATTTGAAGCAATTATGGAGAAGGGAAACTTCTCCTCAGCCTTCAGGCACTGATGGTTGCGTTTGCATTTACGTTTATGACTTGTCCCGGCCAATCGTTAGTTAGATTGTGGATGAGCATTTTAAAGACGATAGTCTTTCTTGGGCTACTTAAACGCAGAAATTTTGGTCTGTCTGTCTGCCTGTCTGTCTGTCTGTCTGTCTGTCTGTCTGTCTGTCTGTCTTGAAAGGATAAATTTATTATCAAAAAATCCTGGTATCAATGATACAACGTAACAACCAGAAACAATTAAACAAGTGCAGCGCCTGTCGCTACAAAACTAATAGAGCGCGAAAGCTGCCAGTTACAGACACTTACAGAAACACATAAACAGTTTCAAGTTGATTGTAGACAAAAGATTAACATACAAACAATTTAGAGTTGCTTACAACCAAAAGATTAACATGCGAGGAAAACCACGATACAAAAACATTCGCTTCAAGAATGCAGCAATATACAAAACAGGGTTGGTTTTATGTCACAACGGGTACTGTAGCGCACTAACACTCAATTCTAACACCAAGATCAATTGTTACAACGAAAATCCCTAAGGACACAGGTCTGGAAAACTGGCATGAATAATAACCCTTTTGTTTGAAACCTCAATAAACCGGGTAGACCAATGTCGCAAAAACTCTTCCTCACCCAAAAGGGCCAACTCGCCTTCCAAAAAGGTCACGAAGTGTTGTCTGAAGAAGGAAAGCAAGGGCCACTGCATACGAAGCCTGTGATTCTGTGCTACAGCCCTGCAGCGATTACGCCATACTATATAATCGCCAATCACTACGAATAGTTTGCCAAGGGGAGTGCCAGGGCACTGTTCTCTCAGTTGATACCGTGCAAGCCCCAAACTTGGAGCGGCACGGTGTATGATGCGCCAAAAGCAACGCGCAACAGTGCAGCTTGAGAACGTGTGAGCCGTGGATTCTGGTTGACCGCAGTTGGGACAGGAAGAGTTCTGTGTTACTCCCCAGCGAAATAATCTATCTTTTGTGGGAAGAATTCGCCACGCTTTTTGCCACTGGATGTTTTTGGCGTCCTCTGGTAGCCTACCTGAAGTCAGCCGTAACCAGGGGAAATCTGGTGGATCCACACGTCTGCCCGACCTCGCAGTAACTATTTTTTCACACAGCCTGGCAGGTTGTTCATTCACAAAATCGAGATCAGCATCCAGTGCACGAATTTCCTTTGCTAAAGTAATGACGGCCTTGAACAGTCTTGACGGGAAAGCTGCACTGGGGTGCAGGTTTCTGGCCATAGTTGGACAAAGAACCCGTCTAGAGGGACCGAGAAAGTACAGGATCAAAGGTCTGCCCTGAGCTTCTACGTCACTGAGAAGTGAAGAGGCGACTCTAAGGGCCAACAACTGGCTCATGAGGTCGATGCAAGGGAGACCATAACCCCCAGAGCGGCGTGGGAGGCGCAGGGCATCTCTCGCTAAACGCTCCGTGCTTCCATCCCAAAAGAAAGAAAAAATGTCGCGGGACACTTTGAGCGTAACAGGATTGGGAGGCAGCATAATCCTGGAGACAAAAAAGAATTTAGCAAGAAAAACGCATTTAATCAGATACGATTTCTCCGAAAAAGAGAAGTTGAAAGACCTAGCCCGGGCAACTATCTTTTGAATATCCTCAACTAACGCGGGCCACATGTCTGGAGAAACACCTTCTTCGGTAAATTTGACGCCGAGAATCATCAGGTCTCGAACTATTTTTAAGTTATGAATGGGGGCGAGTGTAGCGTTTCCCAGAGGGAGAATAGCACTTTTTGTGGCATTTAACTCGGCACCTGAAAGTCGAGCATAAGACTTGAAGTCCCCTAAAACAGCCGTGAGGCTATCAGTGTCCCGGATAAAAATAGTGACGTCATCTGCGTACGCAGACACTTTAACCGAGCCTTGTCCGGGCAAGGGGAGACCCCTAATTTTGGGGTTATCAACGAGTTTTCTGATGAAGGGGTCTAGACACAAGACAAACACAAGCGGCGACAAGGGGCATCCTTGTCTGACACCTCTATGAATTGCAATTTCACCCTGCACCACACCATTAATGACCAGGTCACTGGATAAATTATCATACAATTCTCGGAGAAGCTGAACAAATTCAGAGGGAAACCCATATGCCTGAAATATGGCAAGCAAGTATGAATGATTGACCCGATCAAATGCTTGTTTTTGGTCTAAAGAGACACACAGGCCTGCAATACCAGTTTGGTGCGTATAGGCTAGTATGTCTCGGGTTAGGCTAAGTGCCGAAAAAATATTTCTGTATGGGACCGAGCCAACCTGTTGGAGTGAGAGGAGGTCCGGCCAAAGGGCTTTAAATCTGGATACCAAAAGGGAAGTTAAAATCTTGTAGTCCGAATTCAAAACTGTTATTGGCCTGTAAGAACTCGGGAGAGAGGGGTCTTTTCCTTCTTTCAAAAGTAAGATTAGACGGCCTCTCTTAAACGAGTTTGGAAGCCGCTGATCTGCTAGGATTGAATTTATAAGTTGCACTAAGGAAGAGCCTAATTCTGCCCAGCAACGCTTGTAGAATTCCGTTGGCAAACCGTCCGGACCAGGCGCCGATCCGGTTTTCATTTCTCTTAAAATGTCGTATAGCTCGGAACAGGTTACGTCCTTCAGTATTTGGGAGTGTATGCTTTGTGGAACCTGAGGTAGGGAATTTGAAGCGGAACATAGTTGTGCTACCATGTGTCTTTCATCTACCTCGAGCGAATCTCCCGCAAAGACATCAGAAAAGAAAGAAAGAAACCCTGATTTTATAGCTGATGGGTCTGTGGAGACGGTGTTATCCGGGCAGCGCACACACTCTATAATGTTTGGAGCTTCACGCTGTGACCCGATTCAGCCACCCGGCCAAAGTTAAGTAAATTCTGCGCAATAGTCTTATATACTCACAGCCAAATCTAAACGTCTAACTCCGGTGGCAATGTTCCTACATGTCAACATTTTTGAACAAGAACAAGACATAACGCAAATATAAGGCAGAAAATCAATACATAAGTGCTATTTGCAGTGTTACTTTATTAAAAAATGTAGGGATGCTTGGTTTTTGCGATAGCAAATGAAATACTCCATGAAAGGCAGAAAACCGTCGCCTTGTATTGCCAGCGTACCTCCTGGCGGAATTTAAGAAATCAAACGGCAATAGCAACGAAAGGTTCCACTAGATGGGATCGCGCGTGCAGGTAGGGCATCGTGGTTTTACAAATGTTGCAATAGGGTGCCTCAATTCACGCGCGTCTCCGCCGTACGGCAGAGCTGGCATCGACACACCCGACTTGGAGCATTATACAGCGCGGTAAATTTAACTTGACTTGAGCAAACCTCTAGCGTGTTATCTTGGGAGAAACGAGAGGGGAAAGGAACAGCATGAGAGGTGAGCGAGAAAGCGAAGGGAGGCCTTTACTTGGCAAAAGCGCCAGTCGACTATCGTCTTTCGGCGACATTTGCAACGAAAGGAGCAGATACGCGGCCATTTTTTCTTCCAGGAGGTCCCCCAGTTTGGTTGTGCTTCTCCCCGTTTTGTAAGAAAATAATTAAAAGTGCAAAGAATTTCGTCCTTTCGAAAGTCATACCGTTAAGCTGTGCCTTGCTCGGATACAAGAACACTTGACGTCTTAAAGAAGCAAGCGAAACAATTCAGGGCTGTTAACCACAGTTGGCAGCTGGAGCCGTCGCATCCTGACGCGAGGATGTGCGAATTAGCGCGGGTCTAATTACGCTGGCTGTCTCGGCAGGCATTTCGTCACAGCGCGTGGCGCAGCGAATGGTCCGCAACTTGTCGTCGCGACAAACAAACAAGTGACACTGTCATAACCGTTATTCGCATTTCCGCTTGTCTTGCAAGAACTTGCCTGCGTGAGGAGAGTTCCTCGAGAGCCAAGAAAAGGCTGCGGGGAAGCGAGGCGGATCGCATTGCAGCACGTATAACGCAGCTTGCGAGACAACAGGAAACGGCGGAGTGACATACACACGCGCAAGCAAGCACTCACACACACGCACACGATTTACGCGAAGCAGAGGCGCATCTCTGCCCGAAAGACCTGTTTGTAAGAGCTAGCTGTTGATGCCGGCTGGAACGCCGTCAAGATAAACAACCGTCGCGCCTCCGCCGATTGCAAGACCCCGCATAACCGAACACATTTGGCAAAGCACTTCCTGATCTCTGAGTGCCCGTGCAGGCAGCTGTCCGCACCTTGTCATTACGAGCGCTGCTCGATAAGGGACACCTCTCAGAGGAACGCTTGCACGATTCAAGGGGACAACGTTCGCGGGGGGGAAAGGGAACACAAAAAGGGGGGTAGAAGATATTAAGAGGGTCGCTCAGCGGGTGCGAATTATACATTGGCTATATTACGTACATAGAAGTGTAGGGGTCATTCGTTCTTTTTAACTGAAATTAACTGAGCATGTAAGGCAAGTCCAGTACTAATTTATTTCAGTGACCATTTTGAGCAATGCGCTCTACAAGGTAACGCTCAAAAAACGTCGATGAGCCCAACGGGAGGAGCATTGTTTTGAAACTGTGTATAAAGGCATCTCTAATGAAGCGGGTTCAATAAAATGGTACATGCTTAATGAATATTTATAGCCACAAGCCAGGGTGAAGCAAGCTTTAGTGCAGCCGTATTGAACCTAACTAGAAGTTACGATGCAGCCGTACGCCACACTACCATTTTATAGCCCGTGCAACACCGCCCACTATAGGGATAGGGAGCCTACATCGCGCGCGCCTCCGCCGTCTTGTAGGCTCCCTACCACCTATACCACAGCACCATTTTTGGCAGACGGCTTTCTAAAACAATACCCCTCGGCCCACATGTCTGGGCTAAGAGGTGTACGCGTCTTGCTGTCTCTGCGTTCCGCTTTGAAGAATTTTCCCAACCTGGATGCGCAGGCTGTTGTGTTTTTAGAAGTTACGCCAACGAACTTCACGACAACGCTGTTATGAGCGCGTGGACACGTCGACAGACCTCTAGCGCAATTTAGTTCGGAACGTTGGAGTACAATATTCCGTGCAAGCAGCTTTTTAAGGCCAAAACCTTAAGTTGCCCATTCTTAGAAAGACTGTCGCTGTTGCCGTAGTAGCTATTGTTGCCCGGTCAAGAAAGTGGCCACTTCTGTATACATAATAAACAACAACAAAAAAAAAAAAACACGAGTGGTCCGATTGGATTTGGACCCGAGTAATTCGCGCCAAAACCAAAGAAACGAAAGCGAAGACACGCAAATACGATGTAGCAACACAGAAGTTGTTAATAAGTATAGCCAGGCTTAGAGTATACACAAGCAGACTTAAGTGCCCCCGAGAAACTAACTTTGTTTTTCCTATTTTTGGCTGTTTTATTACGCCGTAGTGCGCCATACTGGTGGGCCTCGGATTAATTTTAACCGTTTGGTGATCTTTAACGTATACGCCGAAATCTAAAAGCGCGGGCGTTCTTGCGGTTCGCCTCCCCCCGAAAAGCCGCCGTCGTGGCTACGAATCGAACCCGCGTTCTTCCGCTCGGTCCGCAAATAGTGGCTTTCGAGAATTAAAGATGGTATTAGAACAGAACGTGTCTTTTCTATCAACAGCGCATTGCTAATCTCTGTTACGCTCTGAGGAATTGCCGAGCGTGGTAACCCAAGGTACACATCGGAAGTGCAGACCAGTGATTCGCCATAATGGGCCATAGGCGCTATCCGCTCACTGCCACCACCCAATGCAATTCAAATGTAACGCCTTCGCAGTGCTCGCGCGCCCCCTGGCTGAAACTGCGGCCATAGAGTTTACTGCGCCAGCGGGAGTTCTGTTCTTTGTGTGCTTGCTTTTCCTCCCGCACGTCCTGGCGTTGCACTGCCACTTTTTTTCGCTTACTATAGTAAAAAACCAGCCCAACGAGCGTTCCTAACTAAGTGAACGCGGGCGCTGCCGGTTAATTGCGTATATTTTGCCTCAGATGTACCTACAGTTTTATGTGCGCTAAACAACGGGGAGATGTATGACAAGCGCCAGTGGTTCACGATTTTCGAACGCGCATGGGTTGCGCCGCGACGACAGCGTCTACGACGGAACGCCGGCTCTACTTGGGTCAGCGAGCGAGCTACGACGACAAGGCGCGGCCCAAAGTTCTCTGCACTTTAAAAAAAGAACAAGAGGCAATAAGAAAATGCTTCGTTGGCATCATACAACGGGGACAAGTGACACGCGAAAACACCACAAGGGCCGGGCATGTCAAAATGTCCACGACCACATCACCGATACCGACGTTTGTTAATCAACATTAGTCCAACACTTGCTCCGGATTGCCGTTATTGCCCCTCCGCTTCCTTTCTTACTGGTCTATCGTCCCGAGTGTCCCGAAGTGACTACTGCTGCGGTGAGAGGCCAAAGCGATCAATGCGAAGAGTCTTGGCGCGTGTCGGCGGCGTCTGTTTCCATTGCGTCCCGTTGAGCTGATCGGGTTGCCGCCGCGTCGCCGAGTGGCGGCGTAAAACAGGAAGTCCCCTATTGGGACGCGAGTCACGCGACACTTGGTTGCTCGTGTTCTCGACAGGCGTCGGGGAACACGCGAACCCGCCGTTGCGCGTCCTCTCGGCTTTGCTGGGCACGTGTGAATACCTTGTCTTATGCAGCCCGCGTGTCTAAAAGGTCGCGTAGCGTTTGTTAAAAGTGAAACAATGAAAGAGGAAGCAACAGGAAGGCTGCGCTTCGCTCACTCTTTCGTATTTATCAGGCTATGTATCAAATATATGTTTCTGCGTATGCGTCCGCGCATCTGCCTTCCTTCCGGAGCATTTGAAGTGGTTTATGTTTGCAGAAGCTGAGTAGAGCGACAACTTTGTAATACCAAGCAATTGAAATTTAATTTATATCCAGCTCTAGTATACATATAAAAAATAAATGACTGTCTCCACACGTGCAAACGAACGTGTGCGCCAGGGAGGCCCACCAGAGGGGACCCCAGTTTCCCAATTCGTTACCGCCTTCGACGAGGCCCGCACCGCCCCGCACCGCCCCGACCCTCGGGTTGTGAGCGGCCTGGCGCCGCGGCCGCTGCCTGCACGCATCAGCAGGGACGCCCGCTGCCTGCTGCTCCGCATGCGGCTCGACTGCTGTAATGTGGCGGAGTGCCTGCGCCGACTCGGGCGCAACGACTTCCCTACATGTGTGGACTGTTCCGAACCGGAGACTCTGGATCACCTACTCTGCTTCTGCCCCCACCACGCGGGGCCGAGAGCAGAGCTCCACCGAGCGCTCCAGCGTTGAGGCCTTCCCAGCGCCGGCATGGAGGACCTTCAGTTCCAGAAGGTGCCTGCGGCAACCCTACGGGATGGTCTTCGCCCATCTGCTGCAGTATACATAGAGACGACCGGCCCCACGCAGCGGCTGTAGCCCGGACTGCAGTGACTATGTGCCCGGACTGACAGCCCTATCTCGTATTCTTTATCCTTTATATCTTTCCCTGTATCTCTCTCCACTTTATCCCGTCACTCCCCCTCTACTTCCCTTCCCCCGCGCTGAGTCGTATGCAGTTGAGCTCCCTGACGAGCTCAAAAATATCCCCAGTTCCTTTCCTTTTCTCACAAACCACAATCACCCGTGCGTGTGCGGGTGTGTGTTTGCGAGTGTGTGCGTGCGTGCGTGCACGTTGATAGCCAAGAAAAGGTGCAGCCTCGGCACCATGAACTAGGTTCGAACAGAAGCCCAAGGGTTGTGTTAAAGGGCTTACGGTTATTTGTTTGTACTGACACGACCCTCATGCGTGTTCAGTGACGTTAAAACGTCCCACAGTGGGAAGCGCGCAGCCGCATTGTTGTTATTCTTTTTCCCGCCAAAACATGTCCGAACTGGAAGGCGCAGCTTGTCGGGCAGAGGAGACACGAGCGGGCGACAATGGGGCCTGGGCTCGCAACGACATTGCGCTCCGCGTGCGCAACCCGACACTGCACTTGTCACTCGCTTCGTTAAGCGCCGTTGTTGCGCCGACCTAGGATCGTCTGCTTGGCTCGCGTCTCCTGCCCCGGCGTTACACAAGGACTCGGCGTGGGGCTCCGTCAATCAGCCTGCAAGAAAGGCGGGGAGCGGGAAGTAAGCGGGGCACGAGGAGAGCGAGACAGGGAGGACACGCGCTCAGTAATATAGTGAAATGCAAATAGTATCAAAATATCAAACACACTTGTTGGATATACCGCGTTAACGAATAATGTGTTGTAAATAATACAGTGTCGGCACGCGTAATAAATAAATAAATAAATAAATAAATAAATAAATAAATAAATAAATAAATAAATAAATAAATAAATAAATAAATAAATAAATAAATAAATAAATAAATACAATCATGTTCAACTTAGTGCTGCAGAACCGTGCTTTCGGTAGACAGAACAGGACTAGCAAGCTGGCTAGCCATAGGTATTTCATTAACCTGAAATAGGTAGAGATTTATGAAAGAAAGAAGAGAAAAACATTCCCGCCGGGCGGGATCCGAACCCACTACCTCCAGAATACGCGTCTGGTGCGATGACCACTGCGCTACCGGCGGGGCTGTGCTCCCCTCCACTTTCCCGGGTATTTATGTTAAGGTAATTGTTTCCTATGCTTGGAGGTGGTAGCCAGTGCCACTACAGCTCGGTGCTGCAGCTACAGCTGTAGTTATAGCATGATGATGATGCTACAGCAGCTCGGTCACACTCTTTGCTGAGAGTCACGAGAGGGCTGACTATAGCTCAAACAGAATAACAAAAAAGGGGAGATAATTAGTTCTGAATGTTTCACAGCCGTGATGAATGCATGATCGAAGGTGTGTGCACATCGTGAGCAGGCGCGCACGTTTAGGTTTCGCAACGCCGCATTTATGTTGCTCTCGCTTTTCACGAAATATTCGCGTGTCTAACAGATTGATGATGCACTTTCACGTGACGTACAAACCACGCGAACAGGAAGTTTTAAAGACGATAGTCTTTCTTGGGCTCCTGAAACCCAGAAATTTTGGTCTGTCTGTATGTCTGTCTGTCTGTGACTCGATTCAGCCACCCGGCCAAAGTAAAACAATGCCTGCGCAATAGTCTTATAAAGTTACAGCTAAATCTACCCGTCTAAGTCCGGTCAACATTGTCAACATTGTCAACATTGTTGAAGAAGAACAAGACACTACGCAAATATAAGACAACAAATTAGTACAGAAGTGATATTTGCAGTGTTCCTTTATAAAAAATTATGCATGCTTGACTTTTGCGAAATTAAATACTTCATCAACTGCAGAAAAAAAATTCACCCCGCCGTCGCCTGCTGTCGCCCGCGCCACTATAGCTTCTGGCGCCATTTTAAGAAATCAACCGGCAACAGTTACGAAAGGTTCCACTAGATAGGTTACACGTTCTGCTTGCAACGCACGTGGAGTAGGGAAACGCGGTTCTATAAACGTTGAAGTAGGGTGCCTTGATTTACGCGCGTCTTCGCCGTACTTCAGCGTTGGCATCGAGACACCCGGTTTGGAGCAGTGGAACGCGGGAAATTTAAAATGATTTAAGCAAACCCTTGGCGTCTTTACCTTGGGAGGAGCGCGACGCAAGAGGAACAATGTGAGAGGTGAGCGGTAAAGCGAAGGGAGGCATTTACTTGGCAAAAGTTGATAAAGACTATCGTCTTTTGACGACATTTGCAACGAAAGGAGCAGATACGCGGCCAATTTTTTTGTGATAGTCACGTATACGTTTGGATGTCAGGGCGTCGCACTGAGCACAGCACTGCCACGAAGCTTTAGGAACAGCTAGGGCCGTGAAACAGTCGTATCGCGTTTTCACGAATTGTCAACGGGCCTACCAAAACGACAATGCTCTCTCACGTGACGTACAGCAAAACAGCACAGACAAGGAATTTTGTAATCGTCACGCGCTCGTTGTGATGTCGATGCGTCACACCCAGTACAGCACTGCAACAAAGCTTTGGCAACGGGACCGTGAAAGTCTTATCGCGAAGCGCCACGCACCGCTACGTGAATCGGACCCCCGACTCCTGTGAAAGTACATGAGTATCTCGGCATCTCGATACGCTCCCCGGCAGCGTCGGGACTTTCGAGGTCACACGTGACGTGGCCGCCCTTTGCAACCACTCCGCCTGCGTATAACACGGCACACCTGCGGTTCCAAGTTGAGCTTGAACGCCGGCTTGCGCCAGCTGCCCGGGATTTCCTGCTGCGTTGCTTCCAGACGCTGTTGGCGCAATGATTGGCGCCGGAATAAGTTGTGTAATTGTGCGGGGGCGGATGGGGCATGTGCACGCACGATCCAGTGTTAAGTACGATCTCCGCTTTCCGAAATGGTTGTCTGAGCGAACCGCATATCGCTCCACTATATCACTTCCCTCGTGCTGCTGAGCCCAAGGACGCGGTTCGCGCCCGGCCGCGGTGGCTGCTTCTCAGATGGTGGCGAAAAGCGAAAGCTCCCGTGTTTCGAGATTTTCGCGCACATTAAAGGTCTCCAAATGGTAAAACTGAATCCTGAGCCCCCCCACTACATCGCACCTCGTAGCCCTGGGGTTGCTTCGGCGCGTTAAACCCCACAAACATGCAATCGATTTCTCCCTATTTCATTTCATTTCATTTCATTGCTCCTTAAAGGACCGAGGGCATTACTTAAGGTGGGGCTAGCGCCAAGGTATGAGAATACATGCAGTGAAAACAAAAAAAAAACAATAGAAATCAACAGCAGTAGCGAAACTGTTGCAAACATGATGAACTGGGGAGAATAAAAAACGCAGCAACGGAATTTTGCACAATCGATTCAGAAGGAGTATCAAGTGAAAGCTGATAGGTTCGTAGTTTCAAGTTTTTTGCGAAATATTTTGCGGTTAGGGGACGGAGCTATGTCATTGGGCTACCCGTCACAAACACTGCATGCTTTATTAACGCCCTATATTGGGCAGCGATGGATTGATTGAAAAGTCGGTGGCTGTTGTGTGGTGTATATTTTCGCATAGTTAGCATCAAATTACAGTGGTTGCTGTGCGAGAAATGTCTGGTTTAAAACGAAGTTATTAAGGAGAAAGGGTTTTATACCTCGTGAGTGGAAAAATCCG
Organism: Haemaphysalis longicornis; assembly: GCF_048455015.1. Classification (NCBI taxonomy): domain Eukaryota; kingdom Metazoa; phylum Arthropoda; class Arachnida; order Ixodida; family Ixodidae; genus Haemaphysalis; species Haemaphysalis longicornis. The sequence goes on from NW_027526295.1 coordinate 179,964,719, forward strand.
GCGTCGTTGAACGTGCGCATCGGCTGGTACCAAAAAGCCTCGTGGAGCGCAGGATGCGCGGGAGATCACGTGACGGCACGTAAGGTGAACAGGCGCACTCTAGCCACGGAGAACGCTTATTTCGGAGGAGTACTGGCGTGAAGTGAAGGTGTCTGCATTTAAATAAAACTAAACAAAATAAAACCGTACATATTTAATTCCGCGGGATTAGGGGAAGGGGGATGGAAGCTTTCAGGTCAGATTACATATCGCCAGGAGAAGCCATCATGCCTTCCGCATCCGAAGCACGTGAGCAGACTTAGGTGCTCTGAGGAATGTATGTCTGTTGTTCTGGGAGCTGTATACGTGCATATCGTGTTTGTTGTATATGACCCACAAGCGACCGTCCAAACAGCATGCGCTTCTGGCCACCAAACCTGCGTTCCAGAAATTCCTTCCAGGCTTGAAATGATAAAAAACACGCCTTGCCCAGCTTCAAACTCTAATTGCTCAGGCGACATTTGAAGTTGCGAGCTACAGCGCAGCGAACAGAGTAGACTAGATCGCAACGATATCAGGCCCCACCGTTCTGTGGCAGTCACAAATCAAACGTCAAAACGAGCTTCCACGAGTGGCACATGTCGCGGGCAAGTGCGCATTATACGTTCGTGAAACGTGATATGGGAGCATAGCAGTCCTTTTTCCCCTGGGCCGGGATTCCACGCCGATGCTATAGACCAGGAAGCCTGCGCGGCCTAGCGCGTGACTCGTAGTTGCTTTTCGTGGCTTCCCTGACGCCGTGACATTGACATGCGTGACATTGTTGTGCGTCATTCACTCGAGCGAAAGTGTTCCGGCAAGCCTTGTGCGGAAATACTAGCTTTGTCTGAAGGCCGGCGCGCTTGTAACGGTGTTGTTTGGTTCAGGACGTAGATGTGCTCACGTTACGGATGGACTCCTTCGTATCCTTTTTTACCCTTTCCGTATTTTCTTACCGCTCTAACTGCGGTGAAGAATGCACTTGACCAGCCGACGAAATCGCGATAAACTTCCTAAAAAACGTGTTGAAACAAACAGTTGCGTCACTGCGTCATAGATGAAGTCATAGGGAGTGTACGACCATGCATGGTGTGGTCGCATTGCTTTGTCTAGTGAAATAAACTACTTGGGGTGCTTTAGTGAAAAAAAAATCACACACGTGAGAGTTTTCAAATACAGTCCGCTAACGCAGCTGCAGCGGCTCGTGCGATAAACTCGCTGCATAAATAGAGGCACGAAGACTGGTTACCGAAACATACAGGTAAGGGTGCGTGACGGAATAGGACGGATGCATTGACCCAATTTCTCGCCTCTATGTTCAAAGCTTTCCGCGGGGAAGCCGTTATCCATTCCATTGAATTTGCGCGACTAATGCCTTCTCCAAACTGAATGCGAAATGCTGCCCACACCCGAACGCTTTTCTTGCGGTAGTCAATAAAAGACAACCGTTGCAAGTGTTAGGACCTCGAGAACCGGAGAAAAGGGTTAGTAAGTGGATCTGTGCTTGGCTGTACGTGCGCTGAACTTTCTAGCGAACAAACACAGCAACACCTGAAAAAAAAAAATTCCCTGCCATCTCCACTAAAGTGAAACCTGGGGAGGGGCGAAGCATGCAGTGCCTAAGTGTATTTTTGGCGCCTTGGCGTTTTTGCCCACGGATATTAAAACGCTAGGGTAGATGTATACAGCGCCGCGGTACTGTAAGTCTCATGTCTTTTCAGCACGAAACGTTCTAGCGCGAGGCGGGGAAAAACGAGTGTCCCGGCGCTTTAGTACCGTGACTACATGAAACGACGACGACGACGGGAGACGCCGACAGTCCGACGAGCTCCTAAGGAGCTTCGCCCCTAAAAGTGGCTCTAATTCCCACTGTGAAGACAGTTGGACAGCAAAACTATATATGGTATACCTGAGCCCCAGATCAATGTGACGTAAACTTAACTGTACCAAATGAGTGACCAAGAGATTTGTAAAAATGAATGGAAGATACACTGGTGCATCTTAAAAAAAAATGCATTAGCTTCTTCTCCTTCTCCCTCGCGAACTTGAGGCCCGGCCCGAGGCGCACGCCTTCCTCCGGCGTTAGAAGTTCGCAGCAGGACGTTTCTCGCACGCACCTTTCGCACCACGCCAACCATGCTATGCGCTGTAACCGTCTCAGGGGTAACGCTTGCTTGCTTCAGCAGCGGAATTGCAGGCCTGTCGCTCTTTTTCTGACTACCAGTATAGCATCCCGCCCCCGTCATTCATATTCCGCCTTCTGTTGCCGCCTGCTCGGCTCTGCACTCGATGCACGCTCCATTTTATAAAGCGCACAAGCGGTAAGGAGCGCGTCAAGATGCTATTCGACAGTCGCGCCCACCCCGCTTCGACTTGACGCAACTCCTTGCAGCGAGGTCGGCACCGATGCGAACGCAGCCCCGCCGCAGCCAATGCTCGACTACTTTATTAAACGGGTTCATGAATTGAAACCCTTCCCGTTCCACTGAGGTATAACGGGTAAATTAAATTAATTGAAAATGGTTGTTTGGATTTAAAATAAAAAAAAATGTAGAAAGGTAATTAAAAAATATAATTACGCAGAAAATGACTCACCACGGAAAAATGATAAATACAAAAGATCTAAAAGCTATTATCGCGTTATTTGCCGCTGACTTTGTTTTTGCGTGTGAGTGAAATTGTGACAAAATGTTTGAGGGGTTAGTATTGTTGTACATTGGCGTTAATTAGTATTGTCATTTCTTCTAAAATTTTTAATGTTTTTGTATGTTACTAACGTCACATCGTTTTCTGTTCTTTTGCACAGTGTCCGCGGATCGACAGCACATTTTTTGGCGAAGAGTCACGTCTATTGTTCGCGCAATAATAAGTTTTTTTCGAAATAATATTCTACCTTTCGTAAGGCTCGCCTGCATTCCGAGACAGAGAGAAAACGTTTAAATAAACGCGATAGTGGGTGTGGAACCCCAGTCCAGCATTACATGTGTTCCCGTAGCCGTCTTCGCCCGGGTCACCAAAAGGTCCTGGTCCTCCAGTCGACAGCTGACAAACAGTGTCTCCCACAGTTCAGGAAAGCAACGGGTGGAGAGGGGTGGTAGGACTGGGTTGTGAGCGCATTCCAGAATTATGTTGGAGGGTACCTAGCTGGGGACAAAATACTGAGTACTACAGTAGTACAGCCCAGGATATTCCAGGATATACTAGCAACTGCCGTAAAGGATACTCAATTCCCGCTCTTCATACGTTTTTCTTACTTTCTTTCGTAAAATTAGGATGCCACTTCGCATTCCCGAATTTATTTTTCGAACTTCCGCATTTAGGCTAGGGGTAGCATTCTTAGCGCGTTGGTACTCCATAATTACATCAAAGAATTGCGCGAAAAAAGGGGGAAACAGACGAAGCGAGGACGGACACACAGAGCGCAAACTTCTCACTACATTTTATTATGCCACTGTGTGAACCTTATAAACATCACAAGGATCGACTGTGCATTCGAAGCATAAAAGAGAATAAATGCCCGGCGATGCGGCAGCAAGCCAATTCCTTCTCGTTGAGCGCACACGAGGGCTAGCTGACACATTTATCTCGGAGTCTTGCTATCGCCTCAGCTTCCGTAATTTCTCGCATAAGCTGCGTCCTACCACGGGATAAGATCGTAGATCGTAATAAAATGTAGTTGGCAATTTGCGCCGTGGGTGTCCATCCTCGCTTCGTCCGTGTGTCTCCTTTTTGCGCATTTATTTGGTGTAATTACGCATTTGTGCCATTCT